>NW_017891757.1:0-13255 GCF_001540865.1 Ananas comosus | reverse complement strand
CTGCCCAGACTGGGCATTTTTCGCCTTCGGGGATCGGTCTCCCTGACCAGGGACCGGTTCCCGAACAGGGGTTTTCCAGGACTTAGCCAAATTTTCGAGTTTTCGGCTGTTGCGCAGCGAGGGATCGGTCTGCCCGTCAGGGACCGGTCTCCCGAGGACTGGTCTGACCACCAGGGACCGGATGCCTCAGGATTTCCTGGCAGGCTACGTGCACGGGGACCGATCTCTTCTTCAGGGACCGGTCCCCGAGAGCACAAAATCTGGGACTTGGCCAGATTTTCAGATTACTCTCTCGGGTCCCTTCTAGTTTCACTTATGGACTCTAATGTGCTTAGGGTCCATTCAAACTCGTTCAATTCCGCGTTCCGCTCATTTTGACGGAACTCGGCACGATTTACGAGGGATGTGGTATGTTTCAACTAATGCAACTAATACTATGCCTGCAAGAAAGAGGTCAACAGATATATAATTCAATGCGATAATGGAAATGCATGCATGCTCCAATCATAAATAAGTTTTGGCTCTTACCCAATCTTGTCGGTTAACTTTGTTAACCCCAATAACTCATAACCCAAATCTCGTCATAACAGGGGGCCTCGAACCACCCCTAGGGACCGTCATAAGGGACCTCGCTCCCAAGGTGACTATTTTCGGAAACTCACCGCTTGAGGGGGAGCTACCACCCTCAAGCCAAGACGTATTATGAGTATCGATCGAATCCCCAACTTGAGGATGCTTAGCCATTAGTTACCATGCCACCTTTATGCTAGGTTCTCTACCCATTCGTTCATGTCACTTGCTAAACATTTTTGTCACAATGTCACTATGGTTAAACCTATGTTTAACACTTACTTGTCAGTGCTAATCTATTTCTCTATTGTCAATGTCACAAGTATTTACTATTGCTAAGTCCAAGTCTCACAATCATGCAATCGTTAGGGTCCAACAATACATGTCCATCATGGTTCCGTATCTTTCTACTTTCTAATACATTAGAGAAAACATAATGATACAACCAAAGTTCATATGTAAATTAACCCTAATATGCATGAGTGACTAAACAACATATGTTCAAAAATAGAGAAATAGACATAGAGGGGAATCCAACGATTCCGGCGTGCACCCCTCACCTGTGAGGTTTAGGAAAGCTATTTCGATGGTTCCCACGCTCAACTGATCGCCACTCTTCAACCTACAACCCCAAAATAGAGCCAAATCAGGCCCATTGTATATAAACCATACTCTAACAATTTCGTTTCGTCGAACGGAGTTGTCCCACGTGTTTAGGGCACCTCCAATTAGGTTTCTAGGGATCAATTCGTCCCCGAAAAATTCTAGTGCAAAAGCCCCAACTTTCAAGCCCTAACTATGTCATTTAGGGTTCCCCCTTGAATCGATCCCAACCCTAAGCAAACAATAGCTTAGGATTATCTAAGAAGCATCCTACTAAGGTTTCTAGGTCTTTGGAACCAACCCTAGGGCTCCTAATACAACTTCCAAGGGTTCACCATGAGAGCACCTTGAGCTCCCATGGGTACCATGGCATTCATGGCTCAAAAGAGCCTCTAAAGTCTCTAAGGAGCACAAAGCTTCAAATCCCTAAGTCAAAATCCAAACCCTAGAGGAAAAACTTACAAAACTTACCTCTAGTCCAAGCTCTACCAAGATTCTTCTTGTTGGAGAGCTCCTAGAACCTCCAAAGCACCAAATCCACCTTCTTCTCCAAGTTCTCCTTCTTCTTCTCCAAGCACGAGAGGAGTTCTAGAGAGAGAAAGAGAAGAAATGAGAGAAGGGGAGAGAAATGGCTGTGGGAGAGAGGGGTTGGACCATATGTAGTGTTGTAATAATTGCACTTAAGCCCCTCCACTTGTTTTCCATTGAACTGCCCAAACTGGGCATTTTTCGCCTTCGGGGACCGGTCTCCCCGACCAGGGACCGGTTCCCGAACGATGGGTTTCCAGGACTTAGCCAAATTTTCGGGTTTTTCAACTGCTGTGCAGCGGGGGACCGGTCTGCCCCTTCCAGGACCGGTCTCTTGAGGACCGGTCTCACCACCAGGGACCGGATGCCTCAGGATTTTCTGGCAGGCTACGCGCACGGGGACCGGTCTCTCCTTCAGGGACCGGTCCCCGAGAGCTCAAAATCTGGGACTTAGCCAGATTTCCAGATTTGCTCTCTCTCGGGTCCCTTTAGCTTCACTTATGGACTCTAATGCACTTAGGGTCCACTCTAACTCGTTCCACTCCGCGTTCCGCTCGTTTTGACGAAACTCGGCACGGGTTACGAGAAACGTGGTACGTTACATTCTCCACCCCTAAAACTTAGTTTCGTCCGCGAAACTATTTATTCGGAATCCATACCTGAATTCAACTCGTCGAAGAGATGAGGATCGCGCTCTTGCATCTCGGTCTCGAGTCCCCAAGTTTCTTCCCGATCGTCGTGCTCACTCCAATGAATTTTAACATACGGAATTTCGCGATTTCGTAGTTTCCTCACTTCCCGATCTGCGATATAAGCCGAGAACTCTTCGTAGGTCATATCCTCTTGGAGCTCTATCGGTATATACGAGAGAATATGATCCGGGTCGTAAACATACTTGCAGAGTTGGGATACATGGAACACATCATGTACTCCCGCAAGGCTAGGTGGTAATGCCAGCCTGTAGGCCACCGCACCAACTCGTTCCAAAATCTCGAAGGGTCCGATATAGCGGGGACTTAGCTTCCCGCGAACACCGAATCGCTTAACTCCTCGCATCGGCGACACTTTTAGAAATACGCGGTCTCCATCCACGAACTCGATATCCTTTCGCCGCTTGTCGGCATAACTCTTGTGCCTCGATTGCGTTGTCGCTAATCTTTGTTGGGCAAGGCAGACCTTCTCCTCCGCCTCCCGCACTACATCCGGGCCAAGAACCATCTTCTCGCCCACATCGCTCCAATGTATTGGCGAGCGACATTTCCTTCGATACAGGGCCTTGAATGGCGCCATCGCAATGCTTTCTTGGTAACTACTGTTGTATGCAAATTCCGCCATCGGTAAGTGATCGTGCCATCCGCCCTTATAATCAAGTATACACGCTCGAAGCATGTCCTCAAGTATTTGAATCGTCCTCTCCGATTGACCGTCACTTTGAGGATAGAATGCTGTACTAAAGTCGAGCCGCGTGCCCAATGCGTCTTGCAAGCTCTTCCAAAAATGAGAGGTGAACCTAGGGTCCCGATCCGATACAATAGATACCGGAACCTCGTGAAGTCTCACCACCTCATCAACATAGACTTGAGCTAACTTGTCTCCCGACCAAGTAGTGTGGATCGGCAAAAAGTGTGCCGATTTTGTCAACCGGTCCACAACTACCCAAATCGCATCATGTCCACCTTGGGATCTAGGCAAACCCGTCACAAAGTCCATTGCGATATTTTCCCATTTCCACACGGGTATTGGTAGATTTTGTAACTTTCCAGCCGAAAATCGACGTTCCGCCTTAACTTGTTGGCACGTGAGACACTGCGCTACGAACTCTCCTATATCCTTCTTCATGCCCGGCCACCAATAATGCAATTTCAGGTCTCGATATATTTTGGTGCCGCCCGGGTGTATGCTGTAGGGAGATTGATGCGCTTCCTGCATAATCGCCTTCCGAAGGTCGTCGTCCTTGGGTACGCACCAACGATCTCGATATCGTAGTGTGCCGTCGGTTCCAATGCCGAAATCATCGGCACTACCACTCTCAACTTTGCTCCGCATCTTTTGTAGAAATTCATCTGACGCTTGTGACCCTTTAATCTTCTCCAACAAGGTTGGTTGCACAACCAGGGTGGCAAGCGTTGCCCGCACTCCCGGCGCCACAACCTCTAGACCAAACCGCTACATCTCCTTTTGCAAAGCCGGTTGAGGTGTAACTTCCGTCGCCAAATTCTCCGCCGACTTTCTACTTAGAGCATCGGCCACGACGTTCACTTTCCCGGGGTGGTAGAGAATCGTGACATCGTAATCTTTAAGCAACTCCAACCACCGCCGCTGTCGTAAGTTTAGCTCCTTTTGGGTGAACAAGTACTTGAGACTCTTATGATCGATGTAGATCTCACAATGTTCCCCATACAAGTAATGCCTCCACAATTTTAGCGCGAATATGATCGCCGCTAGCTCAAGATCATGAGTCGGGTAGTTCTTTTCATAACTCTTCAATTGGCGCGAAGCATAAGCTATGACTCGGCCGTTTTGCATCAAAACACACCCGAGTCCGACATATGAGGCATCACTGTACATGACATAACTCTCTCCCGGCGTCGGCAAAGCAAGCACCGGAGTAGACGTCAGTCTATTCTTTAGCTCCTCAAAGCTCCGTTCACACTCGAGGCTCCAAACATACTTCACCCCTTTGTGCGTAAGGCGCGTTAGTGGAGTTGTTATCTTAGCAAACCCCTCCACGAACCGCCGGTAATAGCCCGCAAGTCCAAGGAAGCTACGAATTTCCGCTATGCTTGTCGAGCGAGGCTAATCTTTGATTACCTCCACTTTCTTTAGGTCTACCGAGATACCGTCTCCGAATACAACGTGACCGAAGAAAGTAACCTCCGAAAGCCAAAACTCACATTTCTTTAGTTTTGCGTAAAGCTTTTCCTTCCGGAGTATCTCCAACACGAGCTTTAAATGTTCTTCGTGTTCTTCTTCGGTCCGAGAATATACCAATACGTCGTCAATGAACACCACGACGCACCGGTCCAATAGCGGACGGAAGACTCTATTCATCAAGTCCATAAATGCCGCCGGGGCATTAGTAAGCCCAAACGGCATTACCGTGAACTCATAATGGCCATACCGCGTACGGTACGCCGTTTTGTGCACATCCTTGGGCCGTATCTTCAATTGATGATACCCCGACTGCAGATCAATCTTAGAATATACCCTTGACCCTTGCAACTGATCGAATAGATCATCAATCCTTGGCAATGGGTATTTGTTCTTGATCGTCACTCTATTCAACTCGCGATAGTCAACGCAGAGTCGGAGTGTGCCGTCTTTCTTCTTTACGAATAGCACCGGAGCTCCCCACGGAGACACGCTCGGCCGTACGAAGCCTTTATCGAGCAAGTCTTGCAACTAGGCTTTTAGCTCCTTTAACTCTACCGGTGCCATTCTGTACGGAGCCTTCGAAACTGGCGCTGCCCCAGGAATCAAGTCAATGACAAACTCGACTTCCCGGTCCTGTGGCAGTCCCGGTTACTCCGCTGGAAATACATCCGGATACTTGCATACGACTCGGATATTTTCTAATTCCGGATATCCCTCTTGAGGGTCCACGAAGGTCGCCAAGTAGGCCTTGTAACCACCCCTGATCATTTTCTTCGCCCTTACTGACGATATGGTCGCCGCGAAACGCGCACCATTACACGCCTTATAGACCATCTCCTCTTGGTTGGGCTCACGAAAAGTGATAACTTTTCTTTCACAATCGATAACCGCGTAATACTTGGAGAGCCAATTGGTGCCCAAGATTACGTCAAATCCCCACAATTGCTTCAGCACTAACAAGTCGATCGGCATGATCCAATCGCCTATCTGTACTGGACAGTCTAAACATTCATCGTGCACGTGAAACGTAAGTCCAGGTGCTGTCACCGTCCAATAATCCTCAAAGTGCGTGACCTCTATGTCATGAGCTAGTGCAAATGATGCTGTTATGAATGATTGAGATGCACCTATATCGAATATAGCTCTAGCTCTAGTACCTCTGATAAGAATAATACCTGCCACGACGTCGTCGGGAACGATGATTGGTGGCTCCTCCACCTGAGTGGCAAATATCCGCCCACTAGGTGCTCGAGAGGCCTCCGGCTGAGGAGGCACCGACGAATGTCCAGCAGATACCGCGGGTGGCAGTCCCGCCAGCTGTCGCTGAGTATACTGAACCGAGGCTGATAACGGGGCTGGGGATGCGCCGCCCGGGCATTCTCGACCGAAGTGTCCCGGTTGACCGCATCGGTAACATCGCCCCTCCCGCTGTGGGCAAGCAGTAACTCGATGGTCTCCGCCACATATCACGCACGGGTAGGTCCTCTGGCTCTTTCCACCCCGCCACTGTGATCGCTGAGGTCCCGGGGGTCGCTTAGAACTTGATTGCCCCCGCCGACCCACCAGCAGGTCGCTTCTTGGTTTTCTCCCTTTCCCTATCCTTATCCAATGTCTCGCGCTCATCCCGCGCAATGGCATTTTCGCGCTACACCAAAAGCGCGCGGTCAAGAACCTCCTCATAGGTCTTTAGGCGGAATGCATGAATGACCTTGAAAATCTTGGGTCGCAACCCACGCTCAAACACCTCCGCTCGGTCCTATCGCCGTGAACCAAGTTCGGCACGCAGTTAATCATGTGCGTGAATTCCCTTTCGTACTCCCGCACCGTTCGGCTTCCTTGCCTTAGCTTTCGAAAATCCTCCTTGATTTTCCTTTTGTCGCTCTCGGGGAAATACTCCATAAGCAGCATCTCCCGAAACGCCTTCCAAGTGAGAAGAGCGTGTCCTAGCGAGCGATTTTTCTTCGCTTGATTCCACCACAACCGAGCCGACCCATTGAAATAATGAGCTGCCAGGTGAACTTTATCCTTCTCGAGGGTATAGATATCCTCGAACAACGCCTCCATCGCGGCCAACCAATTCTCTGTCACCCACGGATCCTTCACATCGTCGTTGAAGGTCGGAGGGTTGAACCGCTTCAATGCCGTTAGCGCCGCCAATGTACGCTCCCGCTCGGCCTCAAGCACATCGGGAATAGGGGCCGATGAACCCGATGCCGTCGGAGGAACCATCGTCACTGGCGCCGCCGCCACCGCAGGAGGTGGTGCTATAGGAGCAGCCGATGGGGGTGGATCCCTCGGCACTGATGCAGCCGCCGCCTGTTGCGCCATCATTTCGTGGAGCTGTCCAATCTGCTCCCCTTGTTGTCGCATAGCCCCGGCCAAAGCCGCTACCTGGGCTCGCAACTCGCGTACTTCGTCCGACCCCGACTGCCCGGGCTCCTCCCGAGGCTCCGCCGGTGTGGACCTCGTAACTCTCCTTGGTGGTGCCATCGTGTCCTGCAACGCAATGCACACACATTAGCACTCGACACACGTGACTCATACACGTTCCAAGTAGCTACCCAATTAAGCGAAAGCACAAGCCTAATTATTTCCACTCTCGGTGTTATGTGGTCGGCAGTCCCACAAGGTCCTTTAAGTAGACAACAATTAAGCCTCCTAGTCCATCTCTACTTCCTTCTAGAGAAGTGTTACCACTGACCCAATCATTCTCTTTCGCATAAACCAAGTCCACGTTAAACGTTTCCTAAACTCCTAAGGTCTCTAATTTCCTAGGGTTTCTAGGTCATTCCTAGACTTTTGCTTTCCTTCCATTTGCTCTGATACCATTATATCTGTCACGTCCCAATCCCCGCCAATTTGGTCAGGTTCGGGTCACGTCTACAGATGCCGAACGGACAGAGCCTCCTCTGTCCGCCCAAGGCTCCAACCACATGTATAAATAAGCAATCAACAAGAGATTTGCATATATAATACAAGGCTTGCACGAGGGCAAGCAACAACGGAAGCGAAAGCTCTAAGCTAAATATACAACATACATGATATTTGATTGCATTTAAACCAAATTCAAGTAAGCTAAGCTATTACATTCCATTCATCCATCATATCTTTTATATTTAGTCATCCACCAAATACATGATTGTTCACAC
Source organism: Ananas comosus (assembly GCF_001540865.1). Classification (NCBI taxonomy): domain Eukaryota; kingdom Viridiplantae; phylum Streptophyta; class Magnoliopsida; order Poales; family Bromeliaceae; genus Ananas; species Ananas comosus. Next base: position 5,531 of record NW_017891757.1, on the reverse strand, counting down.
TTTACATCTCTAAATCAACAAGGTGAAGTTGATACATGTACACCAAAAGGGAATGACTATAAAATATAAAGAGTCCCGGTGACCGCTACTTACGGCGCAATACTCTTGCCTCGGTCCTCCGCCGCCCCGCTCGTGCTAGGACCTGTAGGGTTAGTGGTGTGAGAACTAAACAAAGCTCCCAGTGGGCTCGGCATCCGACCTCGCCGACTTACCCACTAGGTCTATCCAGGCATAAATATTTCAAAGGAGGGAAAGTAACCACTACTAATGCAACTAATACTACGCCTGCAAGAAAGAGGTCAACAGATATATAATTCAATGCGATAATGGAAATGCATGCATGCTCGGATCATAAATAAGCTTTGGCTCTTACCCAATCTTGCCGGTTAACTTTGTTAACCCCAATAACTCATAACTCAAATCCAGTCATAACAGGGGGCCTCGAACCACCGCTAGGGACCGTCATAAGGGACCTCGCTCCCAAGGTGACTATTTTCGAAAACTCACCGCTTGAGGGGGAGCTACCACCCTCAAGCCAAGACGTATCATGAGTATCGATCGAATCCCCAACTTGAGGATGCTTAGTCATTAGTTACCATGCCACCTTTATGCTAGGTTCTCTACCCATTCGTTCATGTCACTTGCTAAACATTTTTGTCACAATGTCACTATGGTTAAACCTATGTTTAACACTTATTTGTCAATGCCAATCTATTTCTCTATTGTCAATGTCACAGGTATTTACTATTGCTAAGTCCAAGTCTCACAATCATGCAATCGTTAGGGTCCAACAATACATGTCCATCATGGTTCCATATCTTTCTACTTTCCAATACATTAGAGAAAATATAATGATACAACCAAAGTTCACATGTAAATTAACCCTAATATGCATGAGTGACTAAACAACATATGTTCAAAAATAGAAAAATAGACATAGAGGGTAATCCAACGATTCCGGCGTGCACCCCCCACCTGTGAGGTTTAGGAAAGCTATTTTGATGGTTCCCACGCTCAACCGATCGCCACTCTTCAACCTACAACACCAAAATAGAGCCAAATCAGGCCCATTGTATATAAACCATACTCTAACAATTTCGTTTCGTCGAACAGAGTTGTCCCACGCGTTTAGGGCACCCCCAATTAGATTTCTACGGGATCAATTCGTTCCCGAAAAATCCTAGGGCAAAAGCCCCAACTTTTAAGCCCTAACTATGTCATTTAGGGTTCCCCCATGAATCGATCCCAACCCTAAGCAAACAATAGCTTAGGATTATCTAAGAAGTATCCTAGTAAGGTTTCTAGGCCTTTGGAACCAACCCTAGGGCTCCTAACACAACTTCCAAGGGTTCACCATGAGAGCACCTTGAGCTCCCATGGGTACCATGGCATTCATGGCTCAAAAGAGCCTCTAAAGTCTCTAAGGAGCACAAAGCTTCAAATCCCTAAGTCAAAATCCAAACCCTAGAGGAAAAACTTACAAAACTTACCTCTAGTCCAAGCTCCACCAAGATTCTTCTTGTTGGAGAGCTCCTAGAACCTCCAAAGCACCAAATCCACCTTCTTCTCCAAGTTCTCCTTCTTCTTCTCCAAGCACGAGAGGAGTTCTAGAGAGAGAAAGAGAAGAAATGAGAGAAGGGGAGAGAAATGGCTGTGGGAGAGAGGGGTTGGACCATATGTAGTGTTGTAATAATTGCACTTAAGCCCCTCCACTTGTTTTCCATTGAACTGCCCAAACTGGGCATTTTTCGCCTTCGGGGACCGGTCTCCCCGACCAGGGACCGGTTCCCGAACGATGGGTTTCCAGGACTTAGCCAAATTTTCGGGTTTTTCAACTGCTGTGCAGCGGGGGACCGGTCTGCCCCTTCCAGGACCGGTCTCTTGAGGACCGGTCTCACCACCAGGGACCGGATGCCTCAGGATTTTCTGGCAGGCTACGCGTACGGGGACCGGTCTCTTCTTCAGGGACCGGTCCCCGAGAGCTCAAAATCTGGGACTTAGCCAGATTTTCAGATTTGCTCTCTCTCGGGTCCCTTTAGCTTCACTTATGGACTCTAATGCACTTAGGGTCCACTCTAACTCGTTCCACTCCGCGTTCCGCTCGTTTTGACAGAACTCGGCACGGGTTACGAGGAACGTGGTACGTTACAGTTTTGTCCGCGAAACTCAAAAGCAACGTACCCCAAAACTCCATCTGAAAAAGATGGGGATAGCGCTTCTGCAAAGCGCTCTCAAGCTCTCACGTGGCCTCTCGCTACTCGTGGTTGCTCCAAAGAACCTTCACATACGGAATATCCCAATTCCGCAGCTTCCACTCCTTGCGAGCCAAGATCCTCACGGGTTGCTCCTCAAAACTCAAATCCTTCCGCAGCTCCAAGGGTGTAGCATCCAAAACATGAGCCGGGTCGAAGATGTACTTCCGAATGACCGATACATGAAAGACGTTGTGTACGACCGATAGGTTCGGTGGTAGAGCAAGTCGATACGCTACCGAGCCCACACGCTCCAAAATCTCATACGGTCCAATAAATCGGGGTTTTAACTTTTTCCGAATCTCGAATCTCCGAATTCCTCTGGTCGGCGAGATCTTCAAGAAAACATGGTCTCCAACTTGGAACTCCAAGTGTAAGGGAAGTGAATTCTCAAAATTCGAGGTTAGACTTTATCTGGAATCGACTGGTTGTCGAGTGTGTAAGCTTCGGAACGTCCGAAGGTGGTTAAAATGCCTAAAGTGCATTAAGGAATGGTTCGCGAGCGCATCAGTGCAAAACCTGCACAGGATCAGATTTGCTCTCGGGGACCGGTCCCTGTCAGGGAGGGACGGTCCCATCAGGCTGGGTTGGCGGGGATCCTTGGTGCAACCGGTCTCTGGCAAGGAGGAAGCGGTTCCCGAACGTTGGCCCCGCGAGATTAGCCGATGTTTGGCTAAGTCCCGAAAACTCAGCTCTCGGGAACCGGTCTCTCGGACAAGGACCGGTCTCCCGGGGACCGGTCTCTCAGGCAGGGACCGGTTCCCGAACGCGAAATCCCCTCTGCCTGAATGGGAGGCTTTCGGGGACCGGTCTCCCCCAGCTAGGACCGGTCCCTCACTGCGAAATCAGCCCAGTGAAGGCTGTTTAATAGATGGAAAGTTGAGGGGCTTATTTGCAAAGTAGACTTCATGAGAGGCTGGGGGACCCTCTCACCCTCTCAGTTGCTCTCTCCCTCACTCACACTCTTTCATCTCTCTCTCTAGGAAGAAAAGAAGGAGAGGAAAAAGAAGAGAAAGGAAAAAAAGAGAAGAAAGAAGGAGAAAGAGAGGGAGAAGACTAAGAAGAAGAAGAAGACGACTTCTTCTCTCCCTCCCTCAAGCTTGGAGCTTTGACTAGAGGTAAGCTCTAAACCCTCTAATGGTGTATTTAGGGTTTGGGGGTTTTGTTGCGTAGAAATGGTTCGAATGGAACTTATTGAAGCTAGGGAGAAGGTTCGAGCTCAAAATCGAAGCTCGCACCGCGGATTTCTCCATTTCTGAGATCTAAGGCTCCGAATTGGGATTTTCGCAAAGCTAGGGTTTTGATCTAATTTGATGGGTTGCAAACCTAATTGCTAGGTCCCTGAACGTGCCGGCGAAGACGGTTCGTCGATCCGTCGAGTGGGTGTGAGGTTATCGTCAAAGGAGACCCTCGGAGCTTCGTTCCCGCCTAGAAGGCCAATAAGGCATCGTAAAGTCGGCGAATCACATTCGGAGAGTCACGACATCGCCACGAGGTGGGGGAGTGCCATCCCGAAGCAGTCGAGCTGCTTTCTATGTCTGGGTTATTATGTCGATCAATTTCATATTGTAATATAGCATTATAGGGTGTTAAATGTAATTGTGCATATCCTTGCATGCTAGTGATAGTTGGGTTGTGGATACAATGGATGAGAACCTAGTATGCATGAGTTGAACACTATGAGATAGTTAACCCTATATGTGATGAATATGTCTATGTGACTAAGAATCTAGTATATTGTAAACTAGTGTAATGAGAACAAGTGGCATCTAGTTAACAATGAACCCAGAACGAGTGGCATCTAGTTGACATTGAACTTGAGAACTTTAGTGTAGTTGAGACACTATGAGATTGAGCAGATGAACACCTGATTCTACAGTGACACCAATCCTAGTTGGTTAGGGTGTTCCCAGTTCATGAGATTGGATCGAGCTCACTTAGCCTGTCTGCACCTGTGGTGGTAGTGCCTCACAGGTAGTGCACTCCGGAGTTTGGCACGCGAGGGGGCCAGTGTAGTGCCCTTGGACCAGTGTAGTGTCCGCAGGCGGTCTCGAGGTAGGTAATAGCTAGCCTCCTCCCCTATGAGATTTATACACGTGAGACGGTGAGCGAGCCTTGTGTTCGCCGAGAGATTGGGTAATCAGATGAATGACTCAGTTGTTGAACATAGTAGTTGATAACTGGCCATCTTACTATGAGTTCCATGCATGCATTACATTGGATTGAGGCATTGATAGATTCTAGTTCATAGATGCTTATTATTGAGGATGCTTTTGATTCCATATATCTATCTATCTGCATATCTATCTGTACCTGCTTAGACCTAGTGGGGAGATCGGCGGAGTCGGCGGCTGAACCCACTGGGAACTATTCGTAGTTCTCACTCCACCATGTTACATGTCCGAGCTTGAGCGCCCCCGGTGAGGATCGCGACAAGGGCGTAGCGCCCTAGCGATATTAGCAGAGATTTACTTCCCTTTATGCATTAGTTACACCCTTTACTTATTTTGAGAGTAGATTGATGCATAGGGTGAGGTTTTGAGAGGATTGTATACATTGTACATATATCTTGGAAGAATGTAAAAGAGGAATAGTTGTACAAAGTGAATAAGTTAATAGTTAAGTACATCTCTCTTTTATCACTTGTATGCTTTACTTGTGTAGCTTGCTCTTGTTTGTTTGGCACTGTTTGTGCTCTCGCTATCGTTGTATGATCATGTATGTAAACGAGTGTATTTCCTGGGAACTTGTATACATGATCTCGTCATTGAGCCTTGGGCGGGCAGGGGAGACTCTGTCCGTTTGGCGGTTCGTCCGCCGGGCCCAAACCGTACCAAATTGGTAGCGGGCTTGGGGCGGGGGCGTGACACCAAGTCTCGCCGTCGTCGATCGGCGTAGCCCTCTGTCTACTCTGTGTAGTCAAAAGTCGCTCCCGAGTAATACGAACATTTTTCTCAGCTTCCTGGAGCACATCAGGGCCTAAAGCCAATCTGTAAGGTACCGGACTTCTAAAATCATGAGGTTACGGTGTCCATTTGGTTGGAGAGCCATTTGAATGGTTCCGGTAAGGTTGCGGTGTAATGTAATATACCGGATTTAAATATAAAAATAAAAATAGTATGAGATACTATTTTTATTGGATTTGGAGAAGTGAAATATGAGTTAGAAATGACCTGTGCTGAAATCGGAGGGAAAACAGAAGATTTAGAATTTTTTGTTGGAAACAGGGCAGATAAATTAGCAGAAAATGCACAGTCTCAGAAAATTATGAAAATTGGC
>NW_017891756.1:0-13262 GCF_001540865.1 Ananas comosus | reverse complement strand
GTTGCATGCATTTTAGGGTAAAGTGATGATGAAAATGTAATGTTGCATGATTGTGAGTACAACTTGCATAATATGATGAATGATAACTATGTAAACGTCGAAAACCCTATGTGTATGCATGAGAGAAAAGTGAGCACCCAAAGTGAGCAAAAGAACAGAGTGACACAATGACATAGATCGAGTGGCATTTGAAAATGTAAAGTAAAGAGACACTAGAGTTAGTGTGATGCAAAGAACTAACGTGATGTAAAGAATGATGAAAAATGACAATGTGAAAGATTAAAGTAAAGTGGGGCAATAAGAACAAGAAATGTATGAACAAGAATGCTAGAGCTAGCTAAAGTAAAGAAATGTAAAGAATGTGATTGCATGAGTTTGCAACATAAAGTGATGTAAAGAATAGTAGAGCTAGTGTAAAGTCAAGATTGAACTTATAAATCCTTTGAGTTAAGGATATGATCATACTTGCTATGAGTTCCGTGCTCGAGGGCGGTCGCTCCCCCTCGGGCGATGCGCTCCGGAGTTATGCATCGCGGGTTGGAGTAAACCCGAAGGACGGTCCTAGTGGGTGAGTTCCTGCGATGATGGACTTAATGTGAAGCAAGTTAATGTGGCGAAACCCCCGGGTTAGCCTTGAGATTAAATAGTAAAGAACAAAGAGCAAAGAATAAAGTGTAAAGAGTAAAGTGTAAAGAACGAAAGAACTTGCATAATCTGCATCTGTTTAATGTTGAGCATACTTCTTGTTTATTGTTCAGGCATATTAGCATCATGTTATAGATTGGTTACTATACAGCTTATCCTTTCTATTATGCCTGAGTTAGTCCTAGTGGGAAAGTCGGTGATGTTGAGGCCGAACCCACTGGGAACTTTGTTGTAGTTCTCACCCCACTATTTCCACAGAGCCGGGACCGAGCGAGCCGGCGAGTGACCGAGGTAAAGGTATCGCGCCTTAGTCAGAGGCCACCAAAGTTGGATTTCATTTTGTAGTAAAGTACCCTATGTTCATCTTTTGTACATGATGATTAGTACTGTAAAGAAAAGGATGTAATGTGTATTTTGAGGTAAATATGATGTAAGAAAGAAATGATGAAATGATATGTAAGGAATTCGAAAATGAACCAGATGAATGCATGTATATGATCAAAAATGAATCATGGTACAAGTGAATGTTTAGTTTTCCTTTCTTTCACTAATGGCTATTGCTTACCCTCGTGTAAGCCGTTTATGTATGTTTCCGCTAATGCATTTCTTGTTTGAATTTGTACATGTGATGAGCCTTGGGCGGATAGGGAAAACTCTGTCCGTTCGGCGTCTGTTTGACGTGCTCGGGTCGGGCCAAATTGGCATCGGTCTCGGGGCGTGACAGTGGCCGTACCCACTGGGAACCATGGAGTTGGTTCTCACCCCTCGTGGTTTTGGGGTGTTTACAGGTTCGCACGTGAGCAGCGCGGCGGCGCGAGGCGAGGGCGTAGTTCCATAGTTAGTGCCCTACCACCGAGACCAGAGATAGCGGTACCCTGAGTCGGCCCTACTTAGGGATGCAAGAAAATGAAAAGGATCAAGTTGTAATAATATTGTTAAAGCTAGATTGTATTTGAAAGCTAAAAAGAATGTATTGTGTAATTGTGATGTAAAATGAATCTAATGTGAATGCTTGTAATAACATAGAATGTGTTATGTTGTTGATACCTTCCATTATGCAATCTTGATTGAAATGTGTTCCTGGTTGGAACTTCGTACATTGTATTGATTGTTATGCCTTGAACGTACAGGGGAGACTCTGTCCGCAGTATAGGGGAAACCCTGTCCGTTCGGCGATCTGTTGGCGGTGCCGCGACCCGGCCAAATAGGCGGGCGGTCGCGGGGCGTGACAGATAAGATGGTATCAGAGCATAAAAGGAACATAAAAAGAATAATAGAAAATGGTTTAATTGGACCTAGGAGACCCTAGGATAGTGAACCATAGGAGATTAAGGCTCGTGAGAGACGAGAAGTTGTTTCTTTTGGCGAAAGGTTAATTGATTGGGTTATGTCATAAACCTCTAAAACGGATGTTAGAGGTAGACTCAAGGTGAGGTTTATTCTCAACAGAGGGTGTTCATGTTGGGTGCACACAACATGAAGCCGAGTGATGAGAGTAGACGCCTTTGCGTGACTTTCGCCCGATTTGAGTCGGTATTAAGTGTTTCGTGTTCGACCTAGAAGGTCGAGGATTAATAGAGTTGTCGCGTTTTAGGAAGCGATAGCACCGCGTAGGCGATCTTCTTTTAGATCGGCGCGGGATGGGCCAAGTGGTGTCCCTGGGCAATTTGAGGCGAGCGGAGACTTGGAACTTCGCGAGTTTTGGCGGCCCTTGTGACCTTTGAGAAATTAACGGAATCCTTATCGTGTTAGATCACTTTTGGTCAAGTTGGCCAAAGTGCGTCGAGAGAAGTAGTTGGACAAAATCCAATTTACATTCCAACAATGTTGGAAGGGTTGGAATTGAGTTCTAAAAGAGTTAGAAGGGTTTTGGCGTTGCTCGGCACGAATCGGAGTCGAAGCGATGCAAAATCGAAATTCTGGAACATGTGTTACCGGTTTAACACCAGGGGTGTACCGGTACAGCATGGTTGTAACGAAGTGAATTCTCGAAAGCCGAGGGTTGGACTTCGTCCAGGATCGACTAGTTGTCGAGTGGGTATGTAATATACCGAAATTTCGGTAACCAAGTATCGAACCTTGGTCAAATTGACCAAAGAGCGAGGTTGGTACGCTTTGGAAAGGCCGAAGGCGTCAAATAATGCAAAAGTGCATTACTGGGGATCTTCGAGAGCCTTGGAAATGAAAATCTGCAAACTGCAGGTTTTCTGTTCTCGGAGACCGGTCCCTGTGGGGAGAGACCGGTCCCCGAACGCGCAGGCAGCAAGAGGAGAGAAAAATCGGCTAAGTCCTTGGTGGACAGCTCTCGGAGACCGGTCCCTGCTGGAGAGACCGGTCCCTGAGAGACCGGTCCCCCAAAGAAAGACCGGTTGCATCGGGTGTGAGCTCTGCTGACTGCGGGGAGAAGCTCTCGGAGACCGGTCCCTCGTCGGGGAGACCGGTCCCCGAACCCGAAAGTGGCCCAGTGAGGGCAATGTAAAAGAATAAAAGTTGAGGGGCTTGTTTGCACTTATGCAACATGTGGGGCTATGTGAGGGGTATGAGAGCTCTTTTCTCTTATTTCTCACCCACACACCCTCTCATATCTCTCTTTCTCTCTCTAGAAGACAAGAAGAGGAAGAAGAAAGGAAAGGAAAGAAAGAGAAGGAGAAGGAGGTCTTCCTCATCTTCTTCATCTTCTCCTTGGTTGGAGCTTCTTGGAGAGGTAAGCTTCTAAGCTCTCTCTCATGGTGGATTTCTAGAGATAGATTTGATTGCTCTAGAAATGGAGTTTTGTATTATGTGAGGGCGTAGTACCTGCCAGTACAGGTATAGAGCCAGATGGCACTAGCGAAGTGCTAGAAGTAATCTATGGCGAGAAGTGAGACTCGCGGTAGAGATAGAAGTGGCGAAATGACTCTCAGAGCAATATGAGTAGTAAATTGCGAGAGTTGAGCCATGATGCTTATGAGAACACCCGAGTGGTCCGAAAATTTCGGATGTCATTCCGGTAGATCGAACAGTGAAAGTAGCATCACTGTTGAGAGAACGGTCGATTAGTGGCCAAGTTTGAGCACGTGGGCCTAGTAGTACCTCAAGGTGAGGTAGGCGGTTGTGCTCGTGCGGCCGGTGTGCATAGGCAAGATTGCCTAATGCTGGACTTCGTGTGGAACGCTGTAGAGGCGTAGAGCGCTCGAGTGTAGATACCCGTAGAGTGCGGATGTGGATTCAGCCGAGAGAGTGTATTGGCAGTAGCACTTGAGCATTGCTAGGTGTGAAGCGTGCCATGGATCACTCGTGGGACTGGTGACTCGCACTAGGTGCATAGGAGCCGATATTGGTACGTGTGACTCGGTAGAGTATGTCGTGTAGGACGACGACGGCGGGTAGTGCTTGGGGACGACCCGTGCCTGGACCATTAGTGGACTGCGGAGCCTGGGCCCTTTGGGCAGGCGTAGTCAGCTGTGAGTGACAGCGGCCCGGTACTTACGGGTAGGGCAGAGTTCTGGTCAGGACGGTAGTCCAAGCTTAGACCCGGGAGCGTGGAATGCCACGTGATAGATTGTGTGACCGATGGTACACCAAGTATGGTTGTGACCCAACCCAAGGACTTGACGTGGTTTGGGGTCTTAGTTGCTCCTGGTTGGAGTGTGTGCAAATTCCCAAGTGAGAATTTCGCCCGATCATGATTGGGTCTGCATTTGCGAGCGAGAGACGCTGCGTATTGAGATAGGTTTAGACGTAGGCCTACGTAGGATTGGTGGCCTTTGGTCCACCTGTGGAGACTGAAGAGAGCGATTTGGCAGATAACCTTATCGAGGGGTTTGACTCGAATTCACGAACGAAGCGCTCGTGTGAGCTCATTGCAAAAATAGTTTGATGTTAATCGTGGCATGTGATATCAGATGATGAAGTACTCATTGTGAGACATCAAACGAGTGGAAAGCCACGTGATGTTGGAGATTATGCTCGTAAGCGAACTAAGACTTGAGAGGTGCCGAAGTGGGCCATCTCACGTTAAAGTTAATGGTCAGTGCGAAATTAGAGCACTCATAACGGAGCGATGCATCGGTGACATTGCTCCTAAGCAATGTCGGTGATCGAATCAGAATGTATTCCCTGAAGGGAAGGTAAGTGCAAAGAAGAGTTCTTTGTGTATCGAATGGTGAGTGGTGTTGGAGCGTGTAGAGTCGTCGAGCACCGACTTGCGCAGCCACTATGACTTGCAAGACCCGTGATGCACTTTTGTATCACCTTTTGCAAATGTGTTTAATATCAAACCCATGTCCCTTAGAATGAGCCGCTTCTCAAACACGATGGTGTGGAGCCGCTCTGGAGTGGAAGAATGAGTTAGTACCCTCAATTGCTCGAGGAGCTGAATTGAGGTGTTGTTTGAATTTCGCGGACGAAATTCTTTTAAGGGGTGGAGAATGTAACATACCAGATTTTAGTATAAAAATAAAAATAAATAAAAATAGTGTGAGAAACTATTTTTATTGGATTTGTAGGAGTAAAATATAAGTCAGAAGTGACTTGTGCTGAAATCGGAATGAAAACAGAAGATCTAGAATTTTCTGTTGGAAACGGGACAGATAAATTAGCAGAAAATTCGGAGAGTTGTCGCGTTTTAGGAAGCGATAGCACCGCGTAGGCGATCTTCTTTTAGATCGGCGCGGGATGGGCCAAGTGGTGTCCCTGGGCAATTTGAGGCGTGCGGAGATTGGGAACTACACGAGTTTTGGCGTCTCTCATGATCTTTGAGAAATTAAAGGAATCCTCATCGTGTTAGATCACTTTTGGTCAAATTGACCAAAGTGCGTCGAGAGAAGTAGTTGGACAAAGTCCAATTGACATTCCAATATTGTTGGAAGGGTTAGAATTGAGTTCTAAAAGAGTTAGAATAGTTTTAGCGTTGCTCGGCATGAATTGGTGTCGAAGCGATGCAAAACCGAAATCCTGGAATATGTGTTACCAGTTTAACACCAGGGGTGTACTGGTACAGTATGGTTGTAACGAAGTGAATTCTCGAGAGCCGAGAGTTGGACTTCGTCCGGGATCGGCTAGTTATCGAGTGGGTATGTAATATACCGAAATTTCAGTAACCAAGTATCGAACCTTGGTCAAATTGACCAAAGAGCGAGGTTGGTACGCTTTGGAAAGGCCGAAGGCGTCAAANAATAATGCAAAAGTGCATTACTAGGGATCTTCGAGAGCCTTGGAAATGAAGATCTACAAACTGCAAGTTTTCTGTTCTCGGAGACCGGTCCCTGCCGGGAGAGACCGGTCCCCGAACGCGCAGGCAGCAAGAGGAGAGAAAAAAAAATCGGCTAAGTCCCTGGTGGACAACGCTCGGAGACCGGTCCCTGCTGGAGAGACCGGTCCCTGAGAGACCGGTCCCCCAAAGAAAGACCGGTTGCATCGGGTGTGAGCTCTGCTGACTGCGGGGAGAAGCTCTCGGAGACCGGTCCCTCGTCGGGAAGACCGGTCCCCGAACCCGAAAGTGGCCCAGTGAGGGCAATGTAAAAGAATAAAATTTGAGGGGTTTGTTTGCACTTATGCAACATGTGGGGCTATGTGAGGGGTATGAGAGCTCTTTTCTCTTATTTCTCACCCACACACCCTCTCATATCTCTCTTTCTCTCTCTAGAAGACAAGAAGAGGAAGAAGAAAGGAAAGGAAAGAAAGAGAAGAAGAAGGAGGTCTTCCTCATCTTCTTCATCTTCTCCTTGGTTGGAGCTTCTTGGAGAGGTAAGCTTCTAAGCACTCTCTCATGGTGGATTTCTAGAGATAGATTTGATTGCTCTAGAAATGGAGTTTTATATTATGTAAGGGCGTAGTACCTGCCAGTACAGGTATAGAGCCAGATGGCACTAGCGAAGTGCTAGAAGTAATCTATGGCGAGAAGTGAGACTCGCGGTAGAGATAGAAGTGGCGAAACGACTCTCAGAGCAATTATGAATAGTAAATTGCGAGAGTTGAGCCATGATGCTTATGAGAACACCCGAGTAGTCCGAAAATTTCGGATGTCAGTCCGGTAGATCGAACAGTGAAAGTAGCATCACTGTTGAGAGAACGGTCGATTAGTGGCCAAGTTTGAGCACGTGGGCCTAGTAGTACCTCAAGGTGAGGTAGGCGGTTGTGCTCGTGCGGCCGGTGTGCATAGGCAAGATTGCCTAATGCTGGACTTCGTGTGGAACGCTGTAGAGGCGTAGAGCGCTCGAGTGTAGATACCCGTAGAGTGCGGATGTGGATTCAGCCGAGAGAGTGTATTGGCAGTAGCACTTGAGCATTGCTAGGTGTGAAGCGTGCCATGGATCACTCGTGGGACTGGTGACTCGCACTAGGTGCATAGGAGCCGATATTGGTACGTGTGACTCGGTAGAGTATGTCGTGTAGGACGACGACGGCGGGTAGTGCTTGGGGACGACCCGTGCCTGGACCATTTGTGGACTGTGGAGCCTGGGCCCATTGGGCAGGCGCAGTCAGCTGTGAGTGACAGCGGCCCGGTACCTACGGGTAGGGCAGAGTTCTGGTCAGGACGGTAGTCCGAGTTTAGGCCCGGGAGCGTGGAATGCCACGTGATAGATTGTGTGACCGATGGTACACCGAGTATGGTTGTGACCCAACCCGAGGACTTGACGTGGTTTGGGGTCTTAGTTGCTCCTGGTTGGAGTGTGTGCGAATTCCCAAGTGAGAATTTCGCCCGATCATGATTGGGTCTGCATTTGCGAGCGAGAGACGCTGCGTATTGAGACAGGTTTAGGTGGTAGGCCTACGTAGGATTGGTGGCCTTTGGTCCACCTGTGGAGACCGAAGAGAGCGATTTGGCAGATAGCCTTATCGAGGAGTTTGACTCGAATTCACGAACGAAGCGCTCGCGTGAGCTCGTTGCGAAAATAGTTTGATGTTGATCGTGGCATGTGGTATCAGATGATGAAGTACTCCTTGTGAGACATCAATCTAGTGGAAAGCCACGTGATGTTGGAGACTATGCTCGTAAGCGAACTGAGACTTGAGATGTGCCGAAGTGGGCCATCTCGCGTTAAAGTTAAGGGTCAGTGCGAAATTAGAGCACTCATGACGGAGCGATGCATCGGTGATATTGCTTCTAAGCAATGTCGGTGATCGAATCAGAATGTATTCCCTGAAGGGAAGGTAAGTGCAAAGAAGAGTTCTTTGTGTATCGAATGGTGAGTGGTGTTGGAGCGCGTAGAGTCGTCGAGTACCGACTTGCGCTGCCACTATGACTTGCAAGACCCGTGATGCACGTTTGTATCACACTTTGCAAATGCGTTTAGGATTAAACCCATGTCCTTCAGTATGAGCCGCTTCTGGAACCACGATTGTGTGAAGCCGCTTTGGAGTGGGAGAATGAGTTGGTACCCTCAATTGCTCATGGAGCTGAATTGAGGCGTGGTTTGAATTTCGCGGACGAAATTCTTTTAAGGGGTGGAGAATGTAACATACCAGATTTTGGTATAAAAATAAAAATAAATAAAAATAGTGTGAGAAACTATTTTTATTGGATTTGTAGAAGTAAAACATAAGTCAGAAGTGACTTGTGCTGAAATCGGAATGAAAACAGAAGATCTAGAATTTTCTGTTGGAAACGGGACAGATAAATTAGCAGAAAATGCACAGTCTCAGAAAATTATGAAAATTGGAGGATAAGTCAGAAATATTTTTATGAGGCTAGATTTAAAGTTTCATATTTTTCTGACACCCGTAGAGTGAGAAATAAAATCCGACAGTTATCTGATAAAGATTACAGTTCGGTACAGTTTTCGGTGACCAAATGAGGTCGAAACTGGAAACTTAAAATATATTCTTGGTCAGTACGTAAAACCAAATATGACTGTCAAGTTTGAGCTCAAACGGACGTTCAGAGAGCTCCGGCGAAAATTATCAGATTTTAAGTTGCTTGGAGTGAATAGTGTTGGGTGTTAATGTATTAAAGAAACGGACGTTTAGGCTTCGTTTCCGCCTGGAGGGCCGAGGCGACATCGTAAAATCATGAAAACGGATTTGAAGTATCGTGGAATATAACCGAAGACCTTTAATTTTCGGATCGAGATTGGAGTACCAGCTGGGCGTCACTTCAGTACAGGTGGCGTTTTCATCCTGCGCAGAGTGATGGACCGTCATAACGGACGATACACAATCCTTGAGCATTTAGCTTTCCGAGGCGTGGTGTGTAGAGTTATAAGAGGCGATGATGGGCATGGAATGTGTGGCCGAAAACTCGGATGGCGCGGGAGTGCCTCGCCTACAATGACACGGGAGAGGCTACAAGGAGAGGAGTATATGCGATGGCGCGATTTTGCAGTGTGAAATAAATGAGGACCCACACTTGTCCGAGTGAGAATGCCTAAATGTCGAGGTTCGCCCTTTGGTTTTACCCTACGGCGAGAAGCGCGGACTTTCGGGCGGGGACGCAGCAGCGGAGCCATGTTTGAGAACCAGAGAAGTGACTGTTTATGGGTTGAGTGGCACTGACTGTGTTAGTACATACAGGGCATAATCCGACATATGGAGTAAAATAAGTTTATTCGCATCACGTTGGGAATCTTGTCCATATTGATGTCATCTTGATGGTCTTATAAGCCCTGAGAGAATTACGCATGCTAGTGCAGATCGTTAGCATCTATAAAATTAATGTAGAAGTTAATCATTGATTAATTAGAGACGCGGTACAGAAAGCGAAAATAATAAAAAAGATTATAGAGTTGCGGTTTGAGAGACAGGATCACCTGTTAATTAATATGATCCTAGAGAAACTACTGTCTAAATTTGGCACCTGTTAGAAACAATAAAGCATAATGGACAATTATGAATGCATACTACGGGATAAATTTGCAGTAATAAGGCTATTGGGAAAGTACATGTAGGTTGTAATATATTTGGCATTGCTAGAGATGCCATGTAGTTAACATTAAAAAATGCATTAGATGACATGAGGTAAAAGTTCGCAAATTAGTTGGTATGATTGCTAAGTAATAATCATCGGAATAATGCATGTATGAATATTATACATAAAGCTTAAAGATTGGATGAATTGATCGAAACTCTAATGAATAAAGAGCTTGACATTTGATATCTATATATTAAGATCGAGGCACTTCGAACCTTAGAGTTAGAACCAGGTTGGAACATTGGATGATATGACCCTAGTGGAATAAACAAGTTGACATGAAACCTGGTGTCAAAGAAGATAGGTTACAGTTAGTGTTAACTAGTTCATGAACCAGCAAACCACTTGTGGCATTTGAATATAATTTGTACATATACATAATAGACGTAAGTACATGTGCTCTTGGTTACTCTTCAATGACAAATGTTTCTAACGTAGTTGAATAGACATAGAGAACAACTAGAACATAATGGACATGATGTTAGAACTCTATTATTGTTGAAGTGAGAGTTGACTTGAGCATAGTAGTAAATATAAAGGTGACATTCAATAGAGAGCATGATTGTTCATAGAGAATATTAGTTGTTAAACAATAGTTAAACCAAGAGTGCATTGGAATAACAAGCGTATGACATAGGGAGTGGCATGCATTAAATAGTAGAAAAAACCTATTATGACAATGGCATTGTGACAATGCTATAATCTCAACGTTGAGGATTGGATCGATAATGCACAGACAAGTCTTGGCTGAGGAGGTAAGCTCGCCTCGGCCGGTTTGCGCCTCGGATTGGTCACACTGGCTGTATAAGTCCCGCCCAGATGAGGTCCCGCCAGGAGGTCGTGTCGCCCCGTTTTTTAAGGGATTTTGTTGTGCGCTTATTGGGTTAACATAGTTAACCGTAAGATTGTCATAGCAAAATGAGTACAACAAGTATAAGCTTGTATTATGGAATTTGTATCGCCAGTCGATTGAGATTTAGGGCTGAGGGTAAGTGAGCTCCAATCCCTCGAGCCTGTTCTAGTGCGGTACTCCGCAGACGGGATATGACTCAACCGAGTCGGGTGTTACATTGTAAAGGTAGAATGAAAACGTAATGATAAAACGGTGAATTGACATGAATCTAAGATGAGAAACCTTAGATATGAAAGCGGATGAGCATGGTTAGCAGAATGAAAGTAGTATGCGAGTGAACTACTAAGTTTGGATTGCATTATTGCATGATTTGCATATAATAAGCATGCATATTACGTTTGGAGCAATGATGTTTTATTTGTTGGCATAACAAGATATATATAATCTCTTCGTTTATTAACTCACCTACGTTGCCTCCTTTGTACCTGTTGTCGACATGTCCCTTGGTGGCGTACCACTGGAACCATGGAGTTGTTCTCACCCATTCGTGGTTTTGGGTTTACAGTTCGCACGTGAGCGACGGCGGCGGTCGCGAGGCGAGCGTAGTTCCATAGTTAGTGCCGCTAACTACGAGACCAGAGATAACGGGGTAACGGTTGAGTCGGCCCTCACTTAGGATTCAAGAAAATGAAAAGGATCAAGTTGTAATAATATTGTTAAAGCTAGATTGTATTTGAAAGCTAAAAAGAATGTATTGTGTAATTGTGATGTAAAATGAATCTAATGTGAATGCTTGTAATAACATAGGATGTGTTATGTTGTTGATACCTTCCATTATGCAATCTTGATTGAAATGTGTTCCTGGTTGGAACTTCGTACATTGTATTGATTGCTATGCCTTGAACGTACAGGGGAGACTCTGTCCGCAGTACAGGGGAAACCCTTTCCGTTCGGCGATCTGTTGGCGGCGCCACGACCCGGCGAAATAGGCGGGCGGTCGCGGGGCGTGACATTAGCTGTAATTTTGCAACCCATAGAGATATGTATGAGGGCAAATGAGATATTTCTCTCATTTTACCCCCCTCTCCTACTCTCATCTCTCTTTCTCTCTCTAGAAGACAAGAAGAAGAAGAAGAAGACAAAGGAAAATAAGGGAAAGAAGGAGAAGAAGGTGGAGAACAAGAAGAAGAGTTGAAGCAACTCTCTCCTCTCCTTTTCTAGCTTGGAAAAGGAAAGCTTACAAGGTAAGCTTTGAACCCTAAACATGGTAGAAACCAAATTAGGGTTTGGGTTAGGCTAAGAATGGTTTTTATGGAATGTTTAGAGTCTTTGAAGCTTTCTTTTTGCTTCTTTTGAGATCAAGACCATGTGCTTGGTGTGTGGTGAAGCTTGAAGGTGAGCTCTGCCACCTCTCATGGTAGAACCCTAAGTATGGTTTTGATTTGTCTAAGAATGGTTTAGATGGACTCTTTAGAGTAGAATGAAGCTACTTTTGCTTCCCATTGAGATCAAACCCTAGGTTTAATGTATGCAAGGGAGCTAGGGCACCCAAATTGGGGCTTTTGCTCATGAGTTTTTCTAAGTGAAATTGACTCTCTAAAAATCTAATTGGGGGTATTTCCGACGCGTTGGTGCTCTCGGATTAACATTACGAAAAGTCTATAAAACGTTATGGGCAAAATGGCCTAATTTGGCTTCGTTTTGCCGCAGGTAAAGAACGAAAAATCTAAAAATCTCAAGAAAATCGTCGGAGCACCTTTGAGAACCTATGAGGTGGGTGGTGCTTTTCAAACTCATTGAACTTCCCTCTATGTCTAATGTGTCATTCAATTGAGCATATGTATATATATTGTTGCATGCATTTTAGGGTAAAGTAATGATAAAAATGTGATGTTGCATGATTGTGAGTACAACTTGCATAATGTGATGGTTGAGAACCTTATGAATGTCAAAACCCTATATATGTATGCATGAGAGAAAATGTGAGTACCAAAGAGCACCAAAGTGAGGCGAAAGAATAGAGTGACACAATGAGACATAGATCGAGAGGCATTCGATAATGTAAAGTAAAGTGACACTAAAGTTAGTGCGAGGCAATGAATCAATGTGACGTAAAGAATAATGATAATGACTAAAGTGAAAACAAAGTGGGGCGTAAAGAACATGATTGCTAGAGTTAGCAAAAGTAAAGAAATGTAAAGAATATGATTGCTGGAGTTAGCAAAAGTAATGAATGGTAAAGAACAAAGATTACTAGAGTAGCAACATAAAGTGATGTAAAGAACACTAGAGTTAGTGTAAAGTCAAGATTGAACATACAATCCTTTTAAGTTAAGGATTCGATCATACTTGCTATGAGTTCCGTGCTCGAGGGCGGTCGCTCCCCCTCGGGCCATGCGCTCCGGAGTTATGCATCACGGGTTGGAGTAAATGCGAAGGACGGTCTTAGCGGGAGGAAGCTGAGGGCCCGCGATGATGGACTTAATGTGAAGCAAGTTAATGTGGCGAAACCCCCGGGTTAGCCTTGAGATTAAAGAACAAAGAGTAAAGAATAAAGAACAAAGACAAAGTGTAAAGTGCAAAGAACAAAAGAACTTGCATAATCTACATATGTTAATATTGAGCATATTTCCTGCTTATTGTTCAGGCATATTAGCATCATATTTGTAATGCACTGGATCTTGCAAATCGCAAGATTCGAGTGTTTGATCTGTGTTTGGAGCCTTTCCACTGTTTTTGGAGGGTTGTTGATAATGTTCCGACCCCTGGCACGCATCCCGAGGATGTTGGATTGAGACTTGGCACGAAAATCCCGAAACTGAAATTTTTGGTCAGCTCTCGGGTAGCCTGCAGCAGAGCTTGTACCGGAACAAG
>NW_017891755.1:2329-13283 GCF_001540865.1 Ananas comosus | reverse complement strand
ATATATATATATATATATTGCATTTATCAAAATTAAAAAATATTAAAAAATATTCAATGTATGTCTATATCTACACTATATATAAATTTTATAAAATAAAAAAGTACTATCTAATTATTTTGGCAACAACTATTTAGATTTGAGTTAAAAGATGATAGAGATTTTCTAATAATATATAATAAATGATTTTTTTTTAATTAAAATTTTATATTTAAATTTTTGAATAACTATGATGTATAAATTTATATTAATTTGAGATAGTTATTAAAATATTCGCTACATGCATTTGCACCTATATTCAACTAATATATATATATTCAAGCTGTTATCGAGTCGAACACGAGTGAGCTGACTCCAGCTCATGTTCGTCTTGTTTATTAAACGAGCTGAAAAATTTAGCTCGTGTTTGACTCGTTTAGTAAATGAACAATTTGATCATGAGTTCATTTCGAGCCGAACACGAATTTGCCACCCCTAATCTCTACTACTTGTTGGTTTTTAAAGGAAAAAAAATTGATTTTTTTTATACATGTATATACCTCCTCTTTATTTCTTGTCAATGGTACAGTCCGAATCGGAGACAGGGCTTCAGAAATACGGCTGACGCTGTAGGTGACGGCGGTCACGTGCTTATTGAGTGCCGCAGAAATGTAGATCGGGTCGAGGAGGGTGCGATGGTTGCAAACATAGAGGTGGCTACGGCCGCCAAAATCGTCATCAGCAGCGGGAGAAGGGGCGATAAGACGGGCTCTCATGCCGGAGAAGGCGCCAATTGGGATGGAAAGGGGGTAAGGAAGGAGAAGAAAGACGAGCGTGCGAAAGACGGAGAGGGGAATGCCGAGAGGAAGCCAGAGAAACATGGTGAGGGTGGCCATCGGAGTCGGCCGGAACGCCAACCTCCCATCATGGAATACTAAGGGTTTTGTATACTGCTCTCTAGGCAATACGTGCCAGTTTCTCTTCTCTGCTTCGTTCACCCAGTAAATACTCTATAATAATATTATGGACAAAAAAAGAAAAAGAAAAAACACATGATTAGCATTTTAGTGGCAAATACAAATAATCAGAGTTTTAGTTTGAGAATAAAAGAAAGTACACCGATCATAGTCCAACACGTTGGTCATACAATGCATAGTTATTATTTGAAACAAAGTGGTCTCAAGAGAGTACAAATATATCATTGTTTAATGCCGTGGGATAATATGTCGTGTCCTTACTTAGGTGGTAAGTTTCAATGCAAAATCTTTGTTCACCAAAACTTAGAATGGGGCCGATTTTGTTATCTACCAAATCTAAGCTACCTAGGAGGTCAATTTCGGTACTCAAAGGGAAATTGCTTTTTGATCTTTATGTCGTGCAATAATACTTAAGCAATAACAATGGCTATTTAAGTAAATTAAGGAGAGTGGTTTGTTTTATTAAGGAGGTTCATATACCGCCAAAATCGATAAGAAATTTATTTGTAATTGTAGTTGTAAAAATGTGGGTGTCACGGTTACTTAATTAAACATGCATCTGATTGTTATATTTAACTAAAATTTGACATATAGTTTCCGTAAATTCTACTTTATCGTTATATGTCTTAATATATAGTTTTTTCAAGCAAAAACAGTTGACTTAATTACTTTCGTGCAAGTAATTTAAGTTTAGGCAGGAAAAGGTGGGTTTGGTATTTGAATTAATTAGCAGGGACGTTTCATTATTTTTGAGACTTTGTTGGAAATTAATTATTTTAGACTACATTATTGACAAAGGCAATGCATGAGATGATATAACACATGCATCTAACTTTTGTGATAAATAAATTAAGGAAATTATCTAAGGAAAAATTAAATGAACAAGTGCATGTGCACGTGACTACGTCTTCTTTTGTTGGCATCTCGAACACATATTAATTTCACTACCGAATGATTTCTAGTCTCTGATACAATAAGTACACTGTTTCATGCTTTGCATATATGCACATATGCTTTGCATATATGCATTTATTCTTTGCATATATACTTTTGCATATATGCATGTGCTGAATTAATTTTCACTGTACTCGCATGTGTGGAAACATGTTTAATTTTAGTTCCGTACGTTGTGGGAGGAAAGAAGAGGGATACTAGCTAGGGAGGATGGTTAATTATGATAAAATAATAATTAGAAAAAAAAAGAAGATAAAGCAAAACTTAGTACAATTATACACTTTTATTTTACAATTGACTCAACCAAATTTATAATAAAGGATCAAAAGAAGAATGTTAGATACCATCTTCTAGATTTGCCTAAATATGCAGCATGATATTACATTTTACTCTTAAGAAGTTCTTTCTTTGGAGCAATTTTTGCTCAAAAAGCTATGCGCGTATTCCTTTATGTGTGCATGTATGTATGTATGTATATACATATACGTATATCTATACCTATACATCAATCTCCATGACTAAATCCTACATGTACCCATCCCCTTAATTTGAGGAGAAGTGGAGGCTATTTTTTTTTTATTTTTATTTTTTCTTATTTTCTTTAGATTTACTGAGGCCTAAAAAGTTTTTTTTAACCCCTTTTCTTTACTTTTTGGTCTTCCACTTTCTTTCTTAAATTTGCAAATTCAAACCTTTGTTGTGTTTCATATTCGGAGTCAAGTAA
Organism: Ananas comosus; assembly: GCF_001540865.1. Lineage (NCBI taxonomy): Eukaryota > Viridiplantae > Streptophyta > Magnoliopsida > Poales > Bromeliaceae > Ananas > Ananas comosus. The sequence continues at coordinate 10,649 of NW_017891755.1, read as the reverse complement.
TTATAAATTATCTTACGTATTATTGTGAGCCTTTTTTTAGTCATATTAACTGCAATATGATATTTTTTTGATTATTGTGTTATAAAAATAATTCATCCATTTGCATGATATGCAATCTCTTTTAAACAAGATTGAATAATTTTGTTGGAACGATTGATTCTTTTTTATTATAGATTTGTTAAAAAAAATATTTGTCTATAATATAAACTATATTTATTATTTTTTATACTAAACTGATATTTTATTTTTTATAAATTTTCACTTTAACAATATCTACCCGCCGTAATCCGCGGGTCACTACACCAGTGTACATAAAAACACATGGATGACTCTTAAGATACCTTTGAGCTGTCACTCGTCCACATATATAGCAGGGAAGTTTTAATTAATTTCTTATAACAAGGACTAGGAAACTACCACCCTAAAAATAATATAAAAAACTAAAGCATGCCCACATTCTTACAGAAACAAACAATTACATGCACACATAAATTAATAGAATATTCAATTTAATGATGTAAATTAACACAAAAGTACGTTTTTTTTCTGATTTTTACTGACCTTGCAATGAGAGAAAAGTTTGCGGTGCGGATCCTGGTGGGAGCATCCGAAGTAACCCACAACTCCTCCACCCGACTCCTCCTGTTGTTGTTCATGATCACCCAACAACATTATTCTCTTCAACTCCGAGTTCTCCTCCACCTCTCTTTCCTTTTCCATTAACCCAACAAAGTACCCACCCACCACCTTTATCTCCCTCCCCACCACCACCTCCACACCTAAATACTCCTCCAAAAACCCCTCCACCATGACACGTGGCAACCTACTAACACACACCCTCCTCTCTCCCCTCCTCAACACCTCGAACCCCTCCATGCCCACATCTTCTAAGAAGAACTTGTGTAGCACGGCGCTCCCTAGCCGGAACTTATCCGCCCGTATTCCGACGAAGCACACGAATACCATGATCCTTGTTCCGAGCTCATAATTCAAAAGGAGTAGGAGAGGGTATATACATAGCAGTAAAAGGCCTCTTAAGAAGCTCCCCGCCTCTAACGCGACGAGCATGAAGTAAGGGAACGCGGAGGGGGATCGTAGGAGGGCGCCGTCCACGTCGAGGAGTACGGTTTTGTCGGCGAGGTGGTCGAGGGGCGGCGGAGGGCATTTTTGCGGTTTTGGGTGGTTTACATGCGCGTTTTTACGGTGGTGGTGTGCGAACGGGTTGGTCAGCCTCCGCCGCAAAAACCGGTGAAAATAGAGCAAAGATTTGGAGAAGGCCTTTGGTGGTGGCATTAGAACTCTCTCTCTCTCTCTCTCTCTCTCTCTCTATATATATATATATATATAAACCTCTTTCTTTTCTCTCTAGATCCTTTTCTCTCTTCTAAGTTTGAGTTACTTGTGTTTTTGGGTGGGACTTGGTGAACACACGGAATGATGAGGCAAATGAGCATGGGAACGGGTTGTGTGCATTTATAAGTGGATAGGGTTGGGGACGGGGGCATGGTTTTGGAGGAAAATTACGAGAATGGCATGGGCTCACAACGTTTGACTTATCCACGGTCCGAAGTGGACGAATATGGTTGTGCCAAATATCCCAGTGCTTGTGCTCTTTAATGATTTGCTTTGATTTGCTTTCCTTTTCTTAGGGAAAACAAGAACCGCACACTTCCAACTATAAACATCCTAATTACATATCTTGAAAATTTTCTAAACTACACCACACGCAATATAAATAAACTTTGTAGTTAATTCAGTATTTTAGTTGGTCGATTTTTCGATTCTAAATTATGATAATCTTTTTAATTATCTTCGATCGTAGAAAGCTAAATATATAATAACTTAACTACTTTTTTTCGTTTAAATGCTAGGATAATTAAGGTGCTTAAATTATTTGGGCTTTATCTGCCTCAACTGTAGAAAAAATTAACTTTATACAAGACTAGGTGGTTCATCAAAAACAATCATAAACTTGAAGCGATTTATTTTAACTTTCCAGCATTCATGCGGTAATCAAAATCTTCGTCTCGTTGGTTTTAAAGCATAAGGTGCTAACGATTGATAACCTCCAGAAAAGGGGATGGCGGGAGAGGAGTGTTGCATTCTCTGCTCGGGGAAGCCAGAGACAATCGATCATCCTTTTGCGGTCTGTGAAATTACCAATATACTATTGGTACCTCTTTTGCTTAGTAAGTCATCCTTACAAGATTGCAATTCAGTTGACTAGCTCTGGTAAGTAAGTTGTATCAAGGATGGTGGTGCACTAGGGAGAAGAAATGCAACGACTATTGCCGTTACTTGGTGAGCCGGCCTATGGTCAGAGCGGAATAGAAGAATACTTAAGAAAGAACATCACATCTTGAGACAACTGTTGGCGGAGATCCGGTCCTATAGAATTCTTTGGGAAACGTCGACACCGTAGTAATGTTTTTTTCCTTTCTCTAAACTAAGGCTGGATGTCTCACCATTGTCCTCTGTTGAGCCAGGGGACGCGCATGTGGCTACTTCACTTCGCTATGACGTGTATTTCAAGTTTGCACTAGGGGTCGTCTGTATTTCAGTTACGCATTTGCTTTATTTTTTCAATCGTATTTGTTTCCCATCCCGAGGCTATGGCTGTCTCAATCAATGTAGCTAAATTCATTTTCTTATTGAATGAAGAGGGTAGCGTGTTATCTATTTCTTAAAAAATTAGTTCATCTTCTAAATGAATAAAATGATAACAAGCTACCGTTTTCTTAAAAAGAAAAAAAAAAAAACAACATTCTTTTCTCAAAAAAAAAAAAAACAACATTCATGCGGTAATCTACAATAGTGCTGATGCCCAATAAAAAAAATACATTTTCTTTTTGAATATATACTTGCCTTCAACAAAAAGAAAAACCTCGATTTTTGGTTTATTCAATAACCAATCACCATAAATTATGACTTCAAGTTTATGCTACGACAAAACAGATCTCCTGATTAAGATAAGCATTTTGGAGTTGAGCTTGAAATATGCATTATGGTTTAATTTTACTAAGAGTAAAACTAAAATAACACATGTTTGAACCAATCTAGTTCTAAGTTCGGAAGAAACCCGTGAAATTGACGGCCAACCTCAATTACCATTATTTTTATGGTCATGGACTAAGATATGTGCTCTGGATTTTTAAGCCACCCGTGGAGTTTACAATGGCATGTGGAACTGCTGGGACGTAGGTCAAATAATTTATATTGGTACCTCCCTACAATTCAGGGTTATTAGTCAATAATACAAAGTGGTCGTTGAACTATTAATTTGCACGTACTTGCTCGAGTGTCATTTGAATTAGTTGCTAGCTATTTTTTTTTTGATACTTCCTGAACTTTTAGCGAAATTTCATTTTATCCTCAAACTCTTAAAAATAGATATTTAGCCTCCTAAACTTTAATATTGCATTTTTGTTACCCCTTCCGTCAGTTCTAATTAACGAAGCTCAACGGGAGTTGACGGAAGGGTTAGATTTTGGCGGGAAATCTGTCGCCAAAACTGTCCCTTGTTCGGCCCAAGCCCTCTTTTATTCTTCAAAACTTCTTTTTCTCCATTTCTATACCCTCCAAGTTTTTATTCTTGTTCTGCCCATCCTTATATGGGAAACGAAATCAAAAGAATTAAACCCGAACATTCCAACAATGAGGAATGTTAAGAAATCCTAATCTTCAATGGATGTCACTAGATGTTGAAGAAGAGGAGGGATTAAGGAGAAGACGGAGATGGTGAAGGACCCTAATCTTCCAACGAAAACCCTAAGTGCTCCATCGTAGCTTCCGCGGAGAAGAAGCTTCGATTTCCTCCGCAGCTTTTGAAGGACCCTAATCTTCCAACGAAAACCCTAAGTGCTCCATCGTAGCTTCCGCGGAGAAGAAGCTTCGATTTCCTCCGCAGCTTTTGACAAAACCACATTTAACCCTTTCGTCAACTCCCGTTAAGCTTCATTAACTGGAATTGACGGAAGGGACAAAAAGAATACAATATTAAAGTTTAGAGGGCTGAATGTTTATTTTAAAAGTTTCAGAAGGTAAAAGTGAAACTCCGCCAAAAATTCAGGAGGCAACAGTGCAATTTACCCTTTTTTATTTGCTCAAATAGGTCACAATAACTTTCAACACATTGCAAGTTTGGTTCTGTTGTTTGCTTTTGTTATCTAAAGAGAGATAAAATTAATACTATATGTGAGCAACTATTGTTAATCCTATGATATTCATTGTTTTTACTAATAATAATGTATTATTATTGTACTAATAAAAAATGCAAAAGCTTTTTAAAGAGCTTATTATGCAAATGAAAAATACTTTGACTTAAAAGCATATATAAGAACCGGGTCTAGTTATGAGCAACATTAGTGTGCCTGTGCGAGCCGCGTTATAGTGCGACCTGCATTGCGCGGTGTTTGATACTTGCGGTTGATTGTGAATTTCTATGCACAACTACTTGAAAAGGCGTATTGAGAAAAATTATGAATCAAAGTATTTTTCAAAATGCAGAGCAATGCAGTCGACTAGCAGACTGCACCGCGTGGCCAAACAAGACCGGTGTCTATAATACATATAATTTTTATTCTTTAAGAAAAGAACAAAAGTTAGTTACAAAATAAGGTCAGATCATCTTGATTGATTGAGCTTTCTAAAGCAATAAGTCAAATCTAGATATCAGGTTTACACAAACTAATGGTATAATTAATCTTTTTTCTTGAATCCAAAATCCAAAACCTCCAATAGATTTAAGCCGCTTACGGAGGTTGTAGCAAATTTTATGCAACTATGGTTGTACAGAATCGAGTCCGTGTGAACCACTGACGCGGACAAGGAGGTGGGCCAGCGGCTTTTCCAGGACAATGGCAGATCCGTAAATAAGATACTGTGAAGGGTCATTTTGAAGTGAGGAGATCGCGAAGTGTCGTGGTTTTGAGGGATGGGTCACATATAATACCCGGTAATGCACCCACGAGTCAATTAATTATAAGAGATCCCACATTGACTCCTCAGAATTATTACCCACTCTAAATGTGGTATACGTGGGCGGTGACCACATCCTTCGTGGGCCCCATATGGGGTGTTGACCATATCCTAGCTGGCGCCAAAAAAATTCAATAAAATATTAACCTCATAGTTTTTTTTTTTTTTTTTTTTTTGGTGTAAATGAACAAGGCTCAGATATATATAGAACACTTCCTAATTAGTAATTAGCAACCTAGCTTCCAACCAACTGTTTTGTCGTTACTCTAAATTTGGGCTAAAATTCTTACCATAAAAATCATTATAACTCTAAATTTGAAATCAAATTCTTAACAAAAAAATTACGGTAAATGTAAATTTGAAACCGACCGTCCTTAGAGCAAGTGGCAAAGGACTTGATGGTTGGTATCCGAGACCCAAGTTTGAATCCTATTTGATTCACATTTTCAGCTAAATTTATTTTTAAATGAAACAAACGAAACCGATAGAATGCTACCTGTCTCTCTCAAAAAAAAAAAAAGAAGTAAATTTGAATAACAACTCTTACTAGTCCTGCAAGGTTGTCGTCCTCTACAAATAAATTACACTATTTATTATTACATTTGTGCTAATGCCTTACTTAGGTCAATTTATTTTTTATTATTCTCACAAAATTAATTATATAAAACCCGTTTTAGTTTGATATGCATCGATTAGCTAATTTAGCAGCTAGTCATTTCAAAACTATTATGACTTTACTGTTGTAGATTATATATGTTCCAAGAATGATTGGATAAATATATGTTCCAAGAATCTTTTAAAATAAAGATTAAAACTTTAATAGCGAATTCATAAATTCAATTTGGGTAAGAAGGACCGTAATTTTTTATTTTTGCCTTTTCTTTTTCCACTGTGAAAGGTCTAAAAAGTCAAGGGTGGGAGATCGACCCACAGGCTCGTCCACGTCACGTGCACTGTGGGGTCCACCGTGCTGTTGTGGGGCCCGCAGGGGACCAAAGGGAAGTGGAGGGCACTTCATGTTGCGTTGTTGGATTATTGATGCGTGGCTTGCACGAAGGAACGCTTTGAAACCCGTTTCGTTAGGCCCATGAGATGCAATGCCTTGTTTTTCACTTAATTAATTTCTCAAACCATCTAAACCAAGTCACCACTAAACCCTGGAGAGTGAGAGAGAGAGTTTTTATTTTTTTCCCATATTATTATTTAATTCTGTTGCTTTGGATACTTGAGTTACGATACTTTGGATACTTGAGGAATATTAATTTCATGAAAAAGATATCACTACAGGATTTAGGGCCCCCTAAACATTAAGGCCTATTTAATGCTTTAACACAATATGATATTGGGATAAAAGCTTATAGAGATATGGTTTTTCATTTTTCAGTATGGCCAAAAAAAATATATCATAACTAATTCAATATTATGATATATAGAATCTGATATCACATATGGAAATCTATAATATTTTTTCACAGCACATAATGTAAATTTTCCGTAATTCATTAAGTGTGTTACTTATGAAAAGGATTGAATTAAGGCATGGTTGAATGTCTCAATGTCAAAAGAAAGGGATAGGTATAACTAAAGATGCATGGCCATTGGTTTTACTAGGTCAAATATTATCACCATCAACCTTGATATGGTTAAGGTTTATCACAGATAAATTAAAGATTCGTATTGCCTACGACCATAAAAATTGACACAAACATAAACGTACTTTTAAGTACTATAATTATCATCCACATGCAATTAGCTCTATATGTTAATTGATATCAACCATGAAGTAATTTGACCTTTTCCTACAATTTGTCGCGTGATGAGCTCAAACTTAAAATGAGCCATTTTCACGAATGGAGAATAATTATATAATAATTTTCAAACATCATAACTTAAAATGAGCCATTTCCATGAGTGGAGAATAATTATATAATAATTTTCAAACATTATAAATGCAGTTTTATTAATTACCAGTATTTCAATGACAGAGAAGTATATAATTTCATTTTAATTTGTTTAATTGGTAATAGAAATATGTCACTATCTTTGTGCTTCCGTTTCTAAACCAACAGTGTAAATTAACCCTAGTTCTATCTCACAACTTTATGGTATAACAAACCTTAGGTAGCATGCACTAATGAAATTGATCTCCTTATTGACCCTTTTCATAACTCAAAGTTTGATTCAACTCCCATTGAAATCTTATGCACTGAAGCTCATAAATCTATTACAACTAGCTAGGTAAATAAGAGTTCACCCACTCATCCAACTAATAAGAAAGAAAAGCTTTTGATGTCTCGATCACCTATAAGGTTTAAAATCACACTATGTGGTCCTCTTTTTTGCCCTTTTGTTTTCAAGGGAATATTTTGTGTCCTTGGGGCCTCAACGATGTTACATATAAGCTGTTGCAATAGATAAAGTTGGTGGGCATTTTGTTATCTTCTTTTTTTTCTTTTTTTTTACTAGTTATGAAATCTCATAGGTTGGTGATCAGAGATATCTTTGCTCCCACCTAAGTATTGTTTTTATGCCTTAAATTAGTCAATTTGTTTTTTTTTTATGTTCTTTCTCTCTGAGTTACGTTTCAATTTTTTCTTTCAGGCCCAGAGAAAGTTATAACTAAGATTAATTAGGTGACCCATCTCGAATGTTAAGGAGCGCGTCTATTAATGTTTATTAAGAGTCCCCCACTTGTTGATCGATTAATTGCCTCGCGTCTTTTTTGCTAGTCCAAATAGATAGTTGAGAAAGTGATGAAAGGAAGGTTCCCTTTATAATTACCAAAGGATAGTTAAGAATTCTCATGCATGCTATTGTGTTTCTCCTAGTTAAAGAGTTAAATTACATTAAGGGCGTGTTTGGTTCGCACAATGAAAGATTATTAGGAGTAAAAAGATATCCGAGAATCTTATTCCTATTCATCATATTACTAAGAATGTAGTATTTGAGTGTTTGGTTCGTACAGTTATATTATTTAGTCATATTATTTAAGATTACAAAAAATATATAATTAATTAATTAATTAATTAATAAGTTTTAAAAAATTAAAAAAAAATAATACCAACTAGCCGGATGGGAAGAAAAAAAAGAGATTAGATATATTATAATTACTCCAATCCATTAAATAATCTAGTTGGTAATATTGGATTTACTTAGGAATGAAATGCATTCCAAAATACTAATCTCAATCTTTTGAGAGAGGGTGGGTATCCTTATATTAATGGATTGGAGTAATTATAATATATCTAATCTCTTTCTTTCTTCTCACCCGCCGGCTAGTTGGTATTATTTTTCTTTACACTCTAACCTTATATCTCTCTCTAAACTTATCTTTTTCTCTCTA
>NW_017891755.1:0-1396 GCF_001540865.1 Ananas comosus | reverse complement strand
TATATATATATATATATATAGTATGGCTGCTGTGCTTTCAGGAGTACAGAGGCCTCCGTGCTCCTGAGTCGTTTTCGATGATGAAATTTTCGAATCGACAATCGGCTCCGTTAGACTTGATCTAGGGTATTTGAAGTTTCTAAGAAATAATTTTTGCGATTTTTTGATATCATTTACCTAGTGAGCGAAAAGATTCAAAATCAATAATTTTTAATAGTTGATATCTGTTGTTTTCAAGTTGAATGGTGTAGAAGTATTCAAATCAGATGAAATTTTGATACAAAATTCTTTATACTATCTACAACAAGATCAATATTTCTGATCGAAAATTTTAATGCTATATCACCACTTTTCATAGAATTTTAATTTTCAGCCATTAAAAATTATTGATTTTGAATCCTTTCGATTGCTAGGTAAATGAAATCAAAAAATCACAAAAATTATTTTCTAGAAACTTTAAATACGCTAGATCAAGTTTGACGGAGCCGAACGTCGATTCGGAAATTCCATCATCGAAAACGACTCAGGAGCACGGAGGCCTCCGTGCTCCTGAGAGCACAGCAGCCCTACTCTATATATATATATAGTGAGAGAGTGAGAGAGAGTAGGGCTACTATACTTTTATAAGTATAGATCATTTATACTCGTAAATTATTTTTGATGATGAAGTTTTCAAATTGATGATCCATATCACTAAATATAATTTAAAATATTTGAAACTTTTAGTAAATTAATTTTGCTATTTTTTGAAATTATATAAAAATTCATCAAGCGGACATCATAAAATGCACGATCAAAATTGAACAGCCTCATAAAAATAGATGATCAGATTCTTTAATTTAAGATCAAAGTTATTGATCTTTATTTGTGAATATAATTTTTTGTCAAAAATTTAATTAATTCTAATTTTTTTATACCGTTAAATTCGCATATATTCCAAACCAGCCGTTAAATATTATCAATTTTAAGATCTTTTGATCTTAAAGTAAATACTGCTGAAAAATTATGAAATTTGATTTATAAGAGTATTTTAGACGGCATGAATTGTCAATTCGGAAGGTGATCGTATTTATGAAAGTATAGTATCCGAACTATATATACATCATACGGTTGTACCAAATATGATGTAAGTGATAGAGTTCAAATTTGAGTCCCTCTCTAAGCCTTCCTCCTTAAGAATATATAACAAGTCGTTAGGAACCTCAATTTTTTCGTACATGGCCTTCGCATGGTGAGAGAATGCATGTATATTATAATTAAGAAGTGTATTGTAGATCGAAAGTAGGTTACCTAATTAAACCATTTCACAGCGTCGATATAGTTTTCTAACGACAATATGTAGAAGATGATTCTTTGCTTATGAGAAGCACACAAGCAAAAGGTTGCTTGACTAGTT
>NW_017891754.1:0-13284 GCF_001540865.1 Ananas comosus | reverse complement strand
ATTCCTTGAAACAGCCCTCCCTGGGCCATTTTCGCAGTGAGGGACCGGTCCCAGCTCGGAAAGACCGGTCCCCGAAGGCTGCCACTTCGAGCAGAGGGGATTTCGCGTTCGGGAACCGGTCCTTACCTGAGAGACCGGTCCCCGGGAGACCGGTCCTTGTCTGAGAGACCGGTTCCCGAGAGCTGCATCCTCGGGACTTAGCCAAATTTGGCTAAATCTCGTCGGGCCAACGTTCGGGAACCGGTCCCTGCCCACCAGGGACCGGTCTCATCAGAGACCTCCACACCCCAGCCTGATGGGACCGGTCCCTCCCTGCCAGGGACCGGTCCCCGAGAGCATTTCTGCTCCAGTGCAAGTTTTGCACTGGTGCTCTCGCGGACTTCTCCTTAATGCACTTTATGCATTACAAATACCTTCGGACTTTCCGAAGCCTACTCACTCGACGAATAGTCGATTCTGGTCGAAGTCTAATCCTCGAGTTTCGAGAATTCACTTCCTTACATCCTTCCCAACTTACAAAAGTTTCGTCCTCGAAACGACTCAACACTACCCATTTAATCAGAATTTCAAATTCTAACCCATACCTTGATTCAACCTTCAAACAGGCGAGGATGATTCGCCCTCATCTCCTCCTCGAGCTCCCAGGTGGCTTCGCGATCATCATGATTGCTCCACCGAACTCGGACATAAGGAATTTCCCGATTCCTTAACTTGCGCACCTCACGAGCGGTAATGGCCACCGGAAACTCTTCGTAGCTCAGGTCTTCCTGAAGCTCCGGCGGTTCGTACAACATCGCGTGCTCGGGATCAGGTATATACTTGCGCAAATTGGAGACGTGGAATACGTTGTGCACATCCGCTAGCTTTGGCGGCAACGCGAGCCGATATGCCATCGTCCCAATCCGCTCCAAGATCTCATAGGGGCCAATATATCGGGGACTTAGCTTTCCCCGCACTCCAAACCGCTTTACACCCCTCATAGGCGAGACCTTCAAAAAGACGCGGTCACCCACCGCAAACTCTAGATCTCGCCGGCGCCTATCCGCATAGCTCTGTTGTCAAGATTGCGCCGTGAGTAACCGTTTGCGAGCAAGGCGGACCTTTTCTTCCGCCTCCCGCAGCACATCGGGGCCAAATTCCGCGCGTTCGCCCACGTCACTCCAATAAATGGGAGAGCGGCACTTCTGCCCATAAAGAGCTTCGAATGGTGCCATCTCCACACTAGCGTGATAACTGTTGTTGTAGGCGAACTCGGCCATCGGCAAATACTTACACCAACCTCCTTTGTAATCAATAACACACGCTCGCAACATATCCTCCAGAGTCTGAATGGTTCTTTCAGTTTGCCCGTCTGTCTGGGGATGGAATGCAGTGCTGAAATCGAGCCGTGTGCCAAGGGTCTCCTGCAGGCTTTTCCAGAAATGTGAGGTAAACTTGGGGTCTCTATCCGACACAATCGATTTCGGCACCCCGTGCAGCCTTACTACCTCGTCAAGATATACCTGCGCCAACTTATCTCCCGCCCATGTGGTGTGGATCGGTAAAAAGTGTGCTGACTTCGTCAGGCGGTCCACAATCACCCAGATTGCGTCATGTCCCCCTGTCGAGCGAGGTAAGCCAACGACGAAATCCATAGATATGTCTTCCCATTTTCAGACGGGAACAGGTAAACTTTGAAGCTTCCCTGCTGGAAACCGGCGCTCCGCCTTCACTTGTTGACAAGTAAAGCACTTCGCCACGAAGCGCCCGATATCTGCCTTCATCCCCGGCCACCAATAGAGTGCTCTTAGCTCATGATACATCTTGGTGCCGCCCGGGTGATCCGCGTATGGAGATCGGTGAGCTTCTTGTAGAATCAACTCGCGAAGCTCTTCATTCTCGGGCACGCACCACTGGTTTCGAAACCGGAGCGCGCCACCGGCGTCCACACTGAAATCGCCATCTCGTCCTTCCTCGATGTTGCGCCGCACCTTTTGGAGACTCGGATCTGCAGGTTGCAATTTCCTGATCCTCTCCAATAAGGTCGGTTGAATAACGAGCGCCATCAGCTGGGCCGGGACCTCGGGAGCGACCACTTCAAGGTCCAGCCGCTCCATTTCCAGCCCTAGGGGTGTTTGCCGGGTAACATCAAAAGCGAGGTTCTTCGCCGACTTTCTGCTAAGTGCGTCTGCGACCACATTTGCTTTGCCGGGGTGGTAGAGAATATCGACATCATAGTCCTTTAATAGCTCTAGCCACCGCCTCTGTCGCATGTTCAGCTCCTTCTGGGTAAACAGATACTTCAGACTTTTGTGGTCGGTGTAGATCTCGCAGTGTGCACCGTATAGGTAGTGCCTCCACAACTTCAGCGCAAAGATCACCGCCGCCAACTCCAAGTCATGGATGGGGTAGTTCTTCTCGTGGTCCTTCAGCTGACGGGATGCATAAGCTATCACCCTCCCGCCTTGCATCAGGACACACCCCAAGCCCAGATAGGATGCGTCGCTATAAACAACAAAGTCCTCGCCCTGCACCGGCAAGGCGAGTATTGGAGCCGATGTCAATCTTTTCTTCAACTCGTTGAAGCTTCGATCACACTCGTCGCTCCAAATGAATCTAACGCCCTTCTGAGTCAAACCGGTAAGTGGAGTTACAATTTTCGAAAAGCCCTCCACAAACCGTCGATAATAGCCCGCTAAGCCCACAAAGCTTCGGACCTCCGTAACGTTCGTCGGGCGTGGCCAATTCTCGACCGCTTCGACTTTCCTCGGGTCAACCGAAATACCGCCCTCGGAAATCACATGCCCCAAGAAGGCAACTTCTCGAAGCCAGAAATCACACTTCTTCAGCTTTGCGAATAGCTTCTCCTCCCGAAGGATTTGAAGCACCGTCCGCAAATGCTCCGCGTGCTCCTCGTCGTCCCGCGAATAGACCAAGATGTCGTCTATGAAGACCACGACAAATCGGTCCAAGCACGCCTTGAACACACGGTTCATTAGGTCCATGAACGCTGCCGGGGCATTAGTGAGCCCGAAGGGCATAACCGTGTATTCATAGTGTCCATAACGCGTGCGAAACGCGGTCTTCTGAATATCCTCCGGCTTGATCTTTAACTGATGATAGCCGGATTGTAGGTCTATCTTCGAGTATACTCGTGACCCTTGTAATTGGTCAAACAAGTCGTCGATTCGGGGCAACGGGTACTTATTCTTTATTGTGACCTTATTCAACTCTCGATAATCCACGCAGAGTCGAAACGAGCCATCCTTCTTGCGCACAAACAACACCGGCGCTCCCCACGGCGATACGCTCGGCCGGATAAACCCTTTGTCGAGAAGATCTTGTAACTGATCCCTCAATTCTCTTAACTCTGCCGGCGCCATGCGGTATGGGGCCTTTGAGATCGGCGCCGTCCCGGGAATCAAGTCTATAACGAACTCGATCTCCCGATCTGGTGGCATCCCCGGTAGCTCCGTGGGAAACACATCTGGAAATTCCCGCACCACCGATAAATCCTCTAGTTTTGGTACCACCCGGTCCACCTCCACGACGGTCGCCAAAAATGCCGCGCAACCGCGGCTAACCAACTTCCTAGCTCTCGTCGCCGATACTGTCGCGACGAAGCAAGAACTCCGACAAGCTCGATAAACGAACTCCCTCTGTCCTGGCTCTCGAAAGGCGATTGATTTATTCTTACAATCGATCGTGGCGTAATACCTTGAGAGCCAGTCCATGCCCAAAATGACGTCATACGCCTCCAGTTTAGTGAGTTCCAACATCCGGATGGGCATTATCCATTCACCTACCTGTACTGGGCACGACGAGCACTCCGTGTAGGTATTAAATGATGACTCGGGACCTTCGACTCGCCACTTGCCACTTGCTTCTATGGGTATGTCATGCATGCGTGCAAATGCCCTACTAATAAATGAATGCGTGGCACCCGTATCGAACATAGCTCTGGAGCGAACTCCATTGATTAAAACCATACCTGCCACAACATCAGGCTCCTCGGCTAGGGCAGGCTCCTCGGCTTGGGCCTGAGCGGCGAATACCCGTCCGCTCGGCGCTGATCGAGTCACCTCCGGCTGGCGCGGCGCCATCGCGCGTCCTGCTGACACGGGAACATAGGGGGCCCCACCCTGATAAGGCGGGGGCGCTGGAGCCGATGCGACTGACGGAGTAGACGAGGCCCTTGCCGGACAGTCACGGCTGATATGTCCTTCTTGTCCACAATTAAAGCACCGTCCTTGTCGTTGTCTACACTGCAGTGCTCGATGGCCTCGATCTCCACAGATAGGGCGCCGTTGCGGCCCACGGCCCCACGACTGCAACCGCGGATGCTTCGGGGGCCTCCTCGAACTAGATTGTCCCCCCGAACCGCCGCCCGATCGCTTCTTCCCCTTGTCTTGGGATCCGGCCAACAACTCACGCTCCTCCCGCACGTGGGCATCTCCATGCTCCGCCTACAGCGCCTTGTTGAAAACTTCGGCGAAAGTTGTGAGCTGAAATAGTTGCACCGCCCTATAAATCCACGGCCGAAGTCCTCGCAAGAACCACTCGGCTCGATCCGCGTCGTCCTTGACCACGTCCGGGACGCAGTCTATGATGTGGGAGAATTCCTGCTCGTAGTCCGCCACCGAACGGTCTCCCTGTCTCAATTTGCGAAACTTCTCCTTTAGCTTCCGCTTCTCGGTGTCGGAGAAGTAATTTCCAAACATCTCCCTCTTGAACTCCTCCCAGAGCATTGGTGGAAGGTCAGAGGGTCGATCCCGCTTCGACCGCTTCCACCACACCTTCGTCGCCTTGTCGAGGCAATGGGTAGCGAAAGGCACCTTATCTTTCTCCGAGGTGTATAGGTCCTCGAAGAGAGTCTCCATAGAGTCTACCCAGGACTCCACCACCGACGGCTCCACCTTCCCCCCTTCAAACGTTGGTGGCTTAAACTTCATAAACCTCATTAGAGCCGTCAGCGCACGTTCCCGCTCCCCTTCGTCGGCCGTCGTATCGAGCGTCGCCGAACCCGAAGCTGTCGGAGGCGCACTTGCCGGCGGGGGAACCGCCGCCATCGGAACCGCCGCTACGCCCTCACCCTCGGCCGCTACCGGCGTGCGCGCCGAAGGCGCGGGCGGATCGTGATCTCCTGCCGCCGCCGCGGCCGCCGCCGCTGTCGCTTGTCGCTCCACAACCTCCTGGAGCTGCTCGAACCGAGCCTCCTGGCGCTGCATCGCGCCCAGCATTGCAGCGACCTGCTCCCGCAGCTCCTGCACTTCCTCCGATCTTGGCTGCTCGGGCTCCGCAGTAGGCGGTACCGGAGCAGACCTACGTGCATAACGCCTTGGGGACATTTGCTCCTGAAAAGCAACAACTCGGTTAGTTATCTTAATCCGATAACTTCCTCAACGTTCACAAAACCAAACGACTCAACAATAAAATCGGGCGGAAGCTCGCAAGTGCTCTAGTGTTGGACTCTTAGCGTTGCGTCGTCGGCCGCCGACACAACCACTACAAGCCAAGAACTAGTGTCACTTGGATCCGTCTCTATTCACAGCTAGAGACACAACATCAACTTGACCCAATCAATCAACTTCCGCCACCGCCATAGGTTCACGTTCACTCACGTCCCTATAACCTTAGGGTTTACCAACCTAGGGTCTCCTAGGTCATCCTAGACACTCTCTTTACTTGCTCTGGTGGCTCTGATACCACTTTATCTGTCACGCCCCGGGACCGCTACCAATTTGGTTCGGCCCCGGGCGCGTCGAACAGACGCCGAACGGACAGAGTCTCCCCTGTCCGCCCAAGGCTAAGCAAACGATCGTGTACAAGAATTTACCCAGGAATCAATTCATAAGTACACAATCACGAGAGCACAACAAGTGCTAACAAGACGAGAGCAAGATACAAGTATAGAAACATATACAAGTACAAAAGAGAGAAGAGACTATCTATTACATTCGTTTGATTTACTGCATTTAGATACATCTTTTACATTCTTCCAAAATATGAATACAAGCACTCAACCCTCACCCTATACAACATCTACTCTCAAATACAAAAGAGGTGACGGCTAATGCAAGAAAAGGAGGTAGCTAATGCGACTAGAACGCCGGGCCCTTACCGCGATCCTCACGCTCACCGGGGATGCCCGAACTGGAACCTGTGGTAAAAATGGGGGTGAGAACTAACTTCCTTAGTTCCCAGTGGGTTCGGCCGCCGACTCCGCCGATCTCCCCACTAGGTCCAAGCGGGCACAAGTAGATATACCAATAGATGGATAGATAGATAGGGAAAGCTGTAAATGACGGAAATGAAGCTATTCTACTATGCCCAATCATAAATGTATGAATGCATGTCCAATGAATTGGTAAGCAACTAACCTGTCATCATGTCCAAAGGTGAAGCTATTCACTCGTTCAATAATATCATTTACTTGTTCATTAATCTCATGGCTTACCCGAAGGCTCGCCTACAGCTCACTAGCCATCTCGACGCGTAGGGAGAATCAACTCACACTACGGACCCGAGACCGTCTGGCGGGGCCATATAGGCAATCCCTGGCGTGACCAACATCCGGAGCGCACTACTTGTGTGGGGCTTCCATCACAAGATTTAACAGACCGTGAGCATGATCCAATCCTCTAAGCTCGAGGATACCCTGTCCTCT
Source organism: Ananas comosus (assembly GCF_001540865.1). Taxonomy (NCBI): domain Eukaryota; kingdom Viridiplantae; phylum Streptophyta; class Magnoliopsida; order Poales; family Bromeliaceae; genus Ananas; species Ananas comosus. The sequence goes on along the minus strand of NW_017891754.1, from coordinate 6,638 downwards.
AGAGTCACAATCATCATATAGTCCATAGGTGTCACATACACTATCAACTAGATTGTCCGTTTGTTCGCTATCGACTAGATGCCACTCGTTCATGGTTTACTATTGACTAAATGCCACTCATTCATAGTTCATCATTTCCTTTACATTATAGGATTCACAATCTAGACCCAATCCTTATCAATCCAATATATCAAATATCCAATGTACGCTACGATATCATCAAGGATGGCATAAGGAAAGGCAATGCATGATAATCCTATAATGCAATAATACAAAATGCAGAATCGACATGTACTAAGACATAGAAGGGAGCCCGATTGCTTCGGGATGGACACCACCCACCTCTTGGCGATGCCGCGATAATAGAAAGCTCGACGTTGCGGTTCTTGCACGCCGCCTAAACTCCTCGGGGCAAAGCGAGCCCTCGAGTACCCGATTCGGCGATAACTCCGCACCCGCTCGTCGGATCGGCAAACCGTCTTCGCCGACGCGTTCAAAGACCTAGCAATTAGGTTAGCGACCCAACAAATTAGATCAAAACCCTAGATTTCCCAAAACCCCAATCCGTGCCCTAGAATGGCGACGAGAGGGAAATCCATGGTGCGAGCTTCGTTTTCGAGCTCGAACCTTCCATTTATTCCCAATAGGTTCCATTTGAACCAAATCTAAACCATAAAACCCAAAACCCTAGAAAACACCATTAAAGGGTTTAGAGCTTACCTCTCTTGAAGACTCCTTCAAGCTTGAGGGAGAGGAAGAGAAGAAGATGTCTTCTTCTTCTTCTTCTTAGTCTTCTCCTTCTCTTTCTTCTTCTTTCTTCCCTTCTTCTCCTTCCTCTTCTTCTTCTTCTCCTTCTTCTCTTTCTTTTCTTTTCTTTCCTAGAGAGAGAAAGGGAAAGAGTGAGAGAAAGAGAGAGAGAGAGCAGCTGAGAGAGAGTGAGAGGGGTCCCCCACCTCTAATAAAGGCCATTTTGCATAAAAGCCCCTCAACTTTCACCCTTGTGCACTGCCCTCACTGGGCAGTTTTCGCGCGGAGAGACCGGTCTCCCCGACTTGGGACCGGTCCCCGAAGGCTGCCATTTCGAGCAGAGGGATTTTCGCGTTCGGGAACCGGTCCTTGCCTGAGAGACCGGTCCCCGGGAGACCGGTCCTTGTCCGAGAGACCGGTTCCCGAGAGCTGCATTCTCGGGACTTAGCCAAATTTGGCTAAATCTCTTCGGGCCAACGTTCGGGAACCGGTCCCTGCCCACCAGGGACCGGTCTCATCAGAGACCTCCGCAACCCAGCCTGATGGAACCGGTCCCTCCCTGCCAGGGACCGGTCCCAGAGAGCATTTCTGCTCCAGTGCAGATTTTGCACTGGTGCTCCCGCGGACCCTTCTTTAATGCACTTTATGCATTATAACCACCTTCGGACTTTCCGAAGCCTACGCACACGACAACTAGTCGATTCTGGTCGAAGTCTAATCCTCGAGTTTCGAGAATTCACTTCCTTACAAGAACTCTGTCGACATAACTTTCTTTTTTCCTTCCTTAATTAGAGGTTCATTATTCTGGCGAGCCTCTGACTGCTGGCTTAGAGTTGGTTTCTTCTTCTTCTTCAGCAAAGATGACCCTGCATTTTCTCTCACCGACATTCTTTTAATTTCTTGAGCAATTATGTGTGCTTCATAGAAATTTGCGTCGTATTCGGCTTTTGTTGACTTTAATTGCTCCGAATCAACTTGCGCAGTTATGACTCGGCATGTCTCAACCCGATATCTTTTTGATGCTTCAGTAGCATCTGTCTTGAGCATATCTATTATAGTTCTCATTTGAATATCTATGCCCTTTATATCGCCAGTCATACTGTTTATATTCATCTTTATGAGGTTAATATCATTGTGCAACGTCCTCATTTCTCCCTCCATTCTGATTAAGCGACACTCCATTCTATACAACTTCTTCATTGGATCATTATAAGTTGAAGTGTCGTATAATTCCAAAGGATCAACATAAGTATCATCGTTTGGTGTGGAGGTCTGTTGATTTGCCCCCAGGGTTGGCGCAGGGCTTTCTGACACGTCATCTGACACGTCATCAGATATTGTAATCACACGGCATGACTCCCGTGTGCAAGGAATAGTCTTGTGCTTATTTTTCTCGTGGCTTGTGCTTCTGGTCCTTTACTTGATATTTGTCCTTTGAGAAAACTGCTTTCTTGATTTTCTCATATGTTGAAAAGCATAACAGTTTTCTAGGTTATGTCCTTTCACTTCATGAAAAGGACAATACATGGGTGTACTTTCGCCGTTAGAATACTGAGAATTCCTTCTTTCTGTCGGTGCCGTTCTCGGACATTCCCCACCCATGTTTTTAGTTTCTATAAGAGGGGTTTTTCCTTTATCACTTCGAGAAGTATTGGGTGAATGCTGATTTGAAGATCGATTTGTAAGCCTTGGCAACGGCTCGATCTCCCGTTCTCTGTGGTTTTGTGACTGAGTCTGCTGAGGAAGAGGAGTAATTTTTATTAATTGTTCCACTCTGGCTTCGATCCCAATCATCATAGAGAACATTACATTCAAGCGTGCTTTCATATCCAATATATTATCATTTACCCTGTGAAAGCTGCAGCGTGTCATTTCTTTTATCTCAGCCAATTGGCTATGAACTTCTCTGAAATTCCTTTCTTATTCTCTAATGCGGCCAGAAGGAAAAGTTTCTTCATCGTTGCGTCGCGTGGTGATAACTCTGCAAGCCTCTCCCCAAAAAGGCTCTTCTGTTTCTTTACATTCCTCAACAGGAGTTTCTCCTTCATCAGAGTTTTTCTTTTTCTTAGCCTCTTCTATTGCTTTGGAAATAAAATCATGAATCAGAAGAGGATCCCTTTCAGTCTGTTTATATTCTTCCATTGAGTCAATATGTTCTTCAATAGGCCGTTTCTTATGCTGTGGCTCAGCCGGCTCAACGAATTTCTTATTCTTTTTTGCCCGAGCTATTCTGCGCCTTGACTTGGCTGGAGTATTAGATTTTTTGACTGAAGGCATGGGCTTATCCTCAGACTGCACTTCCGGGTTTAAAGGGCCTCGCCACTTTATCCCTGGAATCTCTTTTAAATATTTTAACATTTTCCGAGTTTTCTTAGATAAGAATATATTCCAAAACTCGGGGGAAAATGCATTTTCAATTCCTTCTATATTTTCCGCACCCACACCAATCATATTGGTCTTTTCGACTGGCGTTTCTGATAATACCGACTGTGAAAGGGTAATTGCGCCGGTTTTATATTGTTTTTCAATCCAGTCTTTGAAAACCCAGCAATCTTCAATTGGATGGCTAATTAATCTATGATATAGGCAATAGTTTGGATCACCGGTTTTCCCTACATCCTCCGGCTTCTTTGGCTCGGGCGGTTGAAGACCATTTTTAATAGCATCGTTAAATATTTTCTTAACTTTCTCTCGTTTGAAAGGGTACACTTTATTTCTTCGCTCTTCTAGAGAAAGTGCTTTTGGATTATTGCCCCCAAACATAGGCTTTACAGGGGTCTGTTCAACTGCAGAGGTAATTGCCCTTTTTCCTTTTTCTATCATGTTTGTGCGGGCCGGTCTAGCCTGTGCCGGTCTAGCCTGTGCCATCTTTGCCGCAACTCTTTTATTATCATCCCTTTTTGTCTTTTGTACATTTACTAAGACTTGGGGATCAGTTCTCTCCAACCTAGAGACGTTTGATATTAATTCATGAAAGGTGGAACAACTAGATGTGCACAGAAATGGGGCCATCCAATTATCAATGTTGCCCATAACAAGACCAACGGCCTGGGTCTGATCTAGAGGTTGTTCACACCTTATACTTAAGTTTCGCCACCGTGTGATGTAATCTAACATCGTTTCATCTTTCCTTCGTCTGGTGGCTACCAGATCAGCGATAGTAATCTTATCGCTAACAGTGGCGAATTTTGCTTTGAAAGCTTCTTCTATGTCGGGCCAAGTTTTAATGGACTCATCCTCGAGGGAGTAGTACCATTCAAAGGCTATACCCGATAAGCTTTGTGGAAATTGTCGTAAGAGTAGAGGCCCGTTACTCCCAGTATTTCCACACATGGCCTTAAAATGTGCTAGGTGCTGATCAGGGTTACCAACACCATAAAACATTTTGAACTTAGGGACTTGATACCCGTCTGGAAAAGGTATATTATCATATTCTGATAGATAAGGATGTCCTTTCCCTTTTGGTTTTGGGTTTGCCCCCGCTACCGTCTCTTTAACCTGAGAAGTTATCAAATCATGAATCTCTTCTTTAGTCAAAGAGGTAGTCTCTTTAGGAACAGTTGTTTTAGTCTGTTCATTAATGACTTGGGGTGCAGGTGCTTCTGTCCGAGCTGGAGTCTTGGTTTGATGCCGTTGATCCTCTAACTACTTCTGTACATTCATCATCAAATCCATAACCTCCTCCATTTTCTTATAGAGACTTATAATATCTCTATCTTTTTCATCAACTTTCTTTTTCAAGGATGCGATTATAGCATCCTTTGGATCCCTCGGGAAGAATACAACCTCTTCTTCCTCCCGTGGATCAGATAGATCACCAGGTAAGTCATCTTTATTCCCGGTGTTTTGCGAAGAGCTTGTTTCTTTAGCTCTCGCCTTCTCTTCTGCTGCTTTTCTTGCAGCAGCTCTGGTAAGCATTTGTTGAATTGTTTCTTCTTCGTTAACAGCCTCACTTGAAGGCACACGCCCTATAACTCTCACAGTATGAATCTCCAAATTTTTTGTAATACACTGAACTTTCGCAAATTGCAGAGTTCGAGTGTGTGGATTGATGTGTGGAACTCTTCTACATGTTCTATTAGCCTTGGATACGATTTTGAACAAGATAGAGAGTGATTGGAGGGTTAAAAGCATGAAATTGCATCAATCATGCGAAATCAGCCTTTTTCTGCTTGTTGTACCGTACAGCCTCACCTTGTACCGGTACAGCCTGGCAGAAATCTGGCAGCAAGGCTAGTTTGGTAATTTCACCTCTGATCCCTATCTATTAGACCCCAGCTCGACCAGAGATGTTCAGATATGCATGTTTGAGCTCAGAGAAGTGCTCTTCCTTCTCTCTTTTTCTCTCTCTCTAGGGTTTCTCTCTCTCTCTACGAGGAAATCGCCGATTTTGCTCGTTTTCGTCGCCGCGCTTGTTCTTCGCTGTTTGCGAGCGTCGCAGAGCCCTTGTGGACGTGTGAGGGAGTGTTTTGGACGGGTTTTCGCAGCCCTGGACCAGCAGGTCACTGGTTGGAAGCTTGAGAAGGTAATCGCCTCACTTTCGCCGTTATCGACGTCCTATTCGTCGATTTGAGTAATGATTTCGGGTTTTGCTTCTTGCTGTGCTAGGCTGAGATTTCAGCCATTAAAGATGAGCTAAATAGATGTGAATTAACCTCTTTAGACCAGGGATAAGCTACTTTAAAGCTTAATTGGAATTATTAGCCATTTATGAAGCTAAATTGGCACGAAATGCAAATTGTTGCGCGAATTGATGCAATTTAGAATTATTTCTTCGCAGCAGGTCTTCGAGACTCGTCGAGCTGAATTTGTACTCTTAGAAGCTGGTTTGGAAGGTATTCTGACCTGAGGTAAGCAGGAATTTCAGTTAGAAAGCTGAAATTGCAAGATTCCGACTATAGTTGCTAATATATGACGAGTTTGACGTCGTTTCGATTTTGTTCGCAGCGAGAGTGCGATCGAGCCTTGGATCACCGTTCGTTGACTTGTGAGAGCTCTTGGAGACTTATTTTGAGGTATTACACTAGTCCCAAAACAGGGATTTAAGGGATTACTCAGTACTAAGTGTAAGTTAGGCCGAAATCGGATATTCCGGTCGTTATTTTGACGCGGTGTTAATGTTTGTGTTCAGCAGGATTGAGACCGAGTGGAGCTGATCCTGAGGATTCCTTTGGACTGATTTGAGCTTAGCACGAGGTGGGTCGGACCTAACCAGAGCAAGTGAAGCTCCCCTATGTTCTATATGTATCTATAGAATAGAATAATCGCTTAGACGCATTGAGTGCATATGTGGTTGATAGAGAATTTGGAACATATCAGTGGGATATGTGATGCTTAAGTAGAATAAATCTCTATAAAGTAGGTAGAGAACATATAATACGGAGGTATTTCTATTCATATCAAATACAGATTAATGACCTGGCGATGAGACAAGTGTAGCGGATGCCACTTTAAAGTAGAAGAACAATGACATTTCTCTTGAGCCTCTAAACATAGAGGAACTATGATTATGCTCATGACTATGTTTATAGTGGGCCGATACTTGGTGGAAAGATGTATAATGCTATTGTAGATTTAGCTTTACCTCATTACACGTTTGCAATCTAGTGGATATAGCTTTCTGTTCCTATTTGTGTATTGACATTCCGATCGGAGGATCGAGGTAAGAACCTTGTAAATGAAGAATATGAAAGTTGAACATGTTGGTTCATTGGGACTTTGCTTGCTTGCCATTTCGTGCTCATTTCGCACACGCTTGTGAGGTAGCTCCCTACAAGCCGGCACTCCGGAGTTGGCCTACGCGACAGTTGGCTCGCCCGTGCGGGATTGCGGTGGTGCCGAAAGTTGGAATTTGCCGGTTGGGGAGTGTAGACTACCACGGTCTTTCTCTT
>NW_017891753.1:0-13294 GCF_001540865.1 Ananas comosus | reverse complement strand
AGCGAACGTGACCCAGACATGGCGGAAGTGTTGACTTTTGGTCGAAGTTGGGTAGTTATGTATCTCTAGGCCAGTGAATAGAGGACGGTCAAGTGACCTACTATCTCTCGGGCTCATACGTGGTTTGTCGGCGGCCGAACGATGCGACGCTAAGAGTCCAGAACCGAACACTTGTGAGTCCGCTCGATATTTATTGTCGAGCCTCATACTTTCTCTCTCACGTCCCTATAACCTTAGGGTTTACCAACCTAGGGTCTCCTAGGTCATCCTAGACTCTCTCTTTACTTGCTCTGGTGCTCTGATACCACTTTATCTGTCACGCCCCGAGACCGCTACCAATTTGGTCCGGCCCCGGGCGCGTCGAACAGACGCCGAACGGACAGGACCTCCCCTGTCCGTCCAAGGCTAACCAACGGATCATGTATAAGAATTTACCCAGAAATCAATTCATAAATACACGATCAAGGTGCACCACCAGTGCGACCAAGACGAGAGCAAGATACAAGTACATAAAGAGAGAAGATGCTATCTATTACATTCATTGACTTAATACATTTAATTACATCCTTTACAACCTCCAAAATATAAGTACAAGCACTCTCATCCTCACCCTATACAACATCTACTCTCAAACATAAAAGGGTGACAGCTAATGCAAAAAGGAGGTAGCTAATGCGACTAGAGCGCCGGGCCCTTACCGCGATCCTCACGCTCACCGAGGACACCCGAACTCGAACCTGTGGTAAAAATGGGGGTGAGAACTAACTTCCTTAGTTCCCAGTGGGTTCGGCCGCCGACTCCGCCGATCTCCCCACTAGGTCCAAGCGGGCACAAGTAGATACACCGATATATAGGTAAATAAGGAAAGCTGTAAAGACAGGAAGGTAAAGCTACACTACTGTGCCCAATCATGGATACATGAATGCATGTTCAATGAAACGGTAAGCAACTAACCTGTCGTCATGTCAAAAGTAAAGCTATGTACCTGTTCATCAATGCCATTTACTTGTTTATTAATCTCGCGGCTTCCCTGAAGGAGCCTACTGCTCACTAGCCATCTCGAAGGTAGGGAGGGTCAACTCGCACTACGAACCGAGACCGTCTGCCGGGGCCTGAATAGGCAAACCCTTGGGACCCAAAATAGGCGATCCCACGTGACCAACATCCGGAGCGCACTACTTGTGTGGGGCTTCCATCACAAGATTTAGAAATAGACCGTGAGCATGATCCAATCCTCGTCTCGAGAATACCCTATCCTCTAGGGTTACAATCATCATATAGTCCATAGGTTTCACCTACACTACGACTCATATGTGTCGTTTGTTCTTTTGCTTATTATCAACTAAATGCCACTCGTTCTTTGTTTACTATCGACTAGATGCCACTCGTTCTTTGTTTACTATCGACTAGATGCCACTCGTTCTTTGTTTAACATTAGACCAATCATCGAGCCCATCACCTTCTTTGCACTATAGGATTCACAAATCTCGACCCAATCCTTATCGATCCACTATACCAAATATCTAATACATGCTACGATATCATCAAGGAAGGCATAAGGAAAGGCAATGCACAATCATCCTATAATGCAATAATACAAGATGCATGAATCGACATGTACTAAGACATAGAGGGGAGCCCGATTGCTTCGGGATGGACACCACCCACCTCTTGGCGATGCCGCGATGGTAGAAAACTCGACGTTGTGGTCTTCGCACGCCGCTTCAACTCCTCGGGGCGAAGCGAGCCCTCGAGTACCCGATTCGGCGATAACTCCGCACCCGCTCGTCGGATCGGCAAACCGTCTTCGCCGACGCGTTCCGGGACCTAGCAATTTGGTTTACGACCCATTAAAATAGATCAAAACCCTAGATTTGCCAAAATCCCAAATCCGTGCCCTAGAATGGCGACGAGAGGGAAATCCATGGTGCGAGCTTCGATTTCGAGCTCGAACCATCTATTTATCCCCAATAGGTCCCATTTGAACCAATTCTAAGCAACAAAACCCAACCCTAAGAAATCTACCATGAGTGGGTTTGGAGCTTACCTCTAAGCCAAGCTCCAAGCTTGCTCTAGCTTGAAGGAGAGAGGGAAGAAGATGGTCTTCTCCTTCTTCTTGATCTTCTCCTTCTTCTTCTTCTTCTTCTCTTTCTTTTCTTCTTCTTCTCCTCTTTCTTTTCTTTCTAGAGAGAGAGGAAAGAGTGAGAGAGAGAGAGAGAGAGCAACTGAGGGAGAGAGAGGGGTCCCCAAGCCCTCATATAGGCCATTTTGCAGATAGCCCCTTCAACTTTTCATTTCCTGAAACAGCCCTCCCTGGGCTATTTTCGCAGCGAGGGACCGGTCCCTGCTCGGGGAGACCGGTCCCCGAAAGCTGCACAACCAGGCAGAGTGGATTTCGCGTTCGGGAACCGGTCCTTGCCTGAGAGACCGGTCCCCGGAAGACCGGTCCTTGTCCGAGAGACCGGTTCCCGAAGGCTGAGTTTTCGGGACTTAGCCAAATTTCGGCTATTTTCGCTGGGCCAATGTTCGGGAACCGGTCCCTCACCACCAGGGACCGGTCTCATCAGAGACCTCCGCAGCCCAGCCTGATGGAACCGGTCCCTCCCTGCCAGGGACCGGTCCCCGAGAGAAATTCTGCTCCAGTGCAGATTTTTTGCACTGGTGTTTCTCGCGGACCCTTCCTTAATGCACTTTATGCATTATAAACACCTTCGGACTTTCCGAAGCCTACGCACTCGACGAATAGTCGATTCTACTCGAAGTCTAATCCTCGAGTTTCGAGAATTCACTTCCTTACATCCTTCCCACCTTAAAAGAGTTTCGTCCTCGAAACGAACCCAACACTACAAGACTTAATTAGAATTTCAAATTCTAAACTCATACCTCGATTTAACCTTCGAACAGGCGAGGATGATTCGCCTTCATCTCCTCCTCAAGCTCCCAGGTGGCTTCGCGATCATCATGATTGCTCCACCGGACTCGGACATAAGGAATTTCTCGATTTCTTAACTTGCGCACTTCACGAGCGGTAATTGCCACCGGGAATTCTTCGTAGCTCAAGTCCTCCTGAAGTTCCGGCGGTTCATATAACATCGCGTGCTCGGGGTCAGGAACGTATTTGCGCAAATTGGAGACGTGGAATACATTGTGCACATCCGCTAGCTTCGGCGGCAACGCGAGCCGATAAGCCACCGTCCCAATTCGCTCCAAGATCTCATAGGGGCCAATGTATCGGGGACTCAACTTTCCCCGAACTCCAAATCGCTTTACACCCCTCATAGGCGAAACCTTCAAGAAGACGCGGTCGCCCACCGCAAACTCTAAATCTCGTCGGCGCCTATCCGCGTAGCTCTGTTGTCGAGATTGCGCCGTGAGTAACCGTTTGCGAGCAAGGCGGACCTTTTCTTCCGCCTCCCGCAGAACATCGGGGCCAAATTTCGTGCGCTCGCCCACGTCACTCCAATAAATGGGAGAGCGGCACTTCCGCCCATAAAGAGCTTCGAACGGTGCCATCTCCATACTAGCATGATAACTGTTGTTGTAGGCGAACTCGGCCATTGGCAAATACTTACACCAACCTCCTTTGTAATCGATGACACACGCTCGCAACATATCCTCCAGAGTCTGAATGGTTCTTTCAGTTTGTCTGTCGGTCTGGGGATGGAATGCAGTGCTAAAATCAAGCCGTGTGCCAAGGGCCTCCTGTATGCTTTTCCAGAAATGTGAAGTGAACTTGGGGTCTCTATCCGACACGATCGATTTCGGCACCCCGTGCAACCTCACTACCTCGTCAAGCTATACCTGCGCCAACTTATCTCCTGCCCAGGTGGTGTGGATCGGTAAAAAGTGTGCTGACTTGGTCAAGCGATCCACGATCACCCAGATTGCGTCGTGTCCCCCTGTCGAGCGAGGCAACCCAACGACGAAATCCATAGATATGTCCTCCCATTTCCAGACGGGGATAGGTAGGCTTTGAAGCTTCCCCGCTGGAAACCGGCGCTTCGCCTTTACTTGCTGACAAGTTAAACACTTTGCCATGAAGCGCCCAATATCAGCCTTCATCCCCGGCCACCAATAAAGTGCTCTCAACTCATAATACATTTTGGTGCCGCCCGGGTGATCCGCGTATGGAGACCGGTGAGCTTCTTGCAGAATCAACTCGCGAAGCCCTTCATCCTCAGGTACGCACCACCGGTTTCGAAACCGGAGCACGCCACCGGCGTCCACACTGAAATCGCCATCTCGTCCTTCCTCGATGTCGCGCCGCACCTTTTGGAGACTCGGATCTGCAGGTTGCAATTTCTTGATCCTCTCCAATAAGGTTGGTTGAATAATGAGCGCCATCAACTGAGCCGGGACCTCGAGAGCGACCACTTCGAGGTCCAGTCGCTCCATCTCCAGCCCTAAGGGCGTTTGTCGGGTAACATCAAAAGCGAGGTTCTTCGCCGACTCTCTACTAAGTGCGTCCGCGACCACATTTGCTTTGCCGAGGTGGTAGAGAATATCGACATCATAATCCTTTAATAGCTCTAGCCACCGCCTTTGTCGCATGTTTAGCTCCTTCTGGGTAAATAGATACTTCAGACTTTTGTGGTCGGTGTAGATCTCGCAATGAGCACCGTATAAGTAGTGCCTCCACAACTTCAGCACAAAGATCACCGCCGCCAACTCCAAGTCATGGATGGGGTAATTCTTCTCGTGGTCTTTTAGCTGACGGGATGCATAAGCTATCACCCTCCCGCCTTGCATCAGAACACACCCCAAGCCCAGATAGGATGCATCGCTATAAACCACAAAGTCCTCGCCCTGCACCGGTAAGGCGAGTATTGGAGCCGACGTCAATCTTTTCTTCAACTCGTTAAAGCTTTGGTCACATTCATCGCTCCAAATAAACTTGACACCCTTCTGTGTCAGATCGGTAAGTGGAGTTACAATCTTCGAAAAGCCCTCCACAAACCGTCGATAATAGCCCGCTAAGCCTATAAAGCTTCGGACCTCCGTGACGTTTGTCGGGCGTGGCCAATTCTCGACCGCTTCGACTTTCCTCGGGTCAACCGAAACACCGCCCTCGGAAATCACATGCCCCAAGAAGGCAACCTCTCGAAGCCAGAAATCACATTTCTTCAGCTTTGCGAATAGCTTCTCCTCCCGAAGGATTTGAAGCACCGTCCGCAAATGTTCCGCGTGCTCCTCGTCATTCCGCGAATAGACCAGGATGTCGTTGTCACGCCCGGGTACCAGCGGAAGCATATCCGGTTGCGTGCACAGATCCGCCGTGTACACCACATCTCAAGTATACACAAGGCGTCTACAAATCATATAGTAAAAGCATATAATTCTAACCAGGTAATCAGAGCAAGACTTGTAAGTTTAAACTTATACAATCCAAACCTTACCACAGGAAATAAAAGAAAACTACAGTACAATTTACAAAAATTTAATATACATCTCTGTACTAAACTACATAAACTGGTGGAGGTCATCTAGTACACGTCCAAAAAGGCTCTAGCTAGCCGCAGACCCCTTGCCAAGAACCCTAGCCTTTCCCGCGGTGGAAGGCTCTGTAAAAACAACAACAAAGAGGGCGTGAGAACTATTAAACAATAGTTCCCAGTGGGTAAGCCGCCGAGAGTGGCGAAGTACACCACTAGGTCCACTGTGGCATGAGTAGATAACAATAAATAACCAAGTAAATGCAGATAATGCAATAAGCAATTACATGCAACAGATATTAAAATAAACTACTCATGCTATTTGCCTAACAATAAACTATACATCATTAGATTGCAGATATCAATTATCATGATAGATTCCATCAACCATATTACTTGACAATTTAACCAAACATAGACCAGATTGTATGCAAGATAATTCACTTTACCGAATTACAGACGATATCATGTAACTACCTTTTTCATTAGCAAGAAATAAACATAATGTCATTCATTATGTTGCTAACCAGTCAGGTTGTCAACTTCTAGGTTATTCATCACTAAGCTCACTTTAGATGTCAACTTTCTAGTATATTCATCAATAAGTTCACTTAACCAAAGACATAAAGTAGCTTTACTACTATGTCCAGCTAAGGTTAAAGTACATGACATAACCCAATTTCCAACAGACTTACACAAGATAAGTTCGAGCCGCGCCGTGCCTAATGGCCCCGTGGTAGTCAACATCCCCACTCGGGGAATGAGCCTCCCCCACGGCATTCCATTTCGGCGCTCACTTCGTACATTTGCGAGCATCTGTCGCTAAGCTGTTCGGGAGTGCTGGCTTGGGGGGGAGCGACCCCGTAAGCGTGTGCGAACGCGCACAATGGCAGGTAAATCGTAGTCCATAGTACCAATCTCACAACAGCATCATGTCCCTGACATGGTATCTCAACTCAAGCCACTCCGGAACGCGGGACTTGGGGGGCGCGACCCCCGCAAGTATGTACGAAAGAGCATAATGGCATGCTAGCTATAGTCCAGGGTACAAATATCTCAACGACATCATGTCTCTGACATGGAATCTCAACTCGACCCAAGGTCGGCACTGTAGTACCCAATCATAAGTCACTATCAACAACTTGTTGACATGATTCTACCAATAACTAGTATAACTGGACAAGTTAAGGCTTCACATCACGCTAGTGATTCTATCAGGCTATACCTGGTCAGTCATTCACAATCTCTCACTACTCCTTACACATATGGAAAGTGGTTTACTAATGTTCTGTTCATAGACTCATGGCACATAACCTGAAGTTCAATACAAACTTCTATTACTTGAAGCAAACAAATATGAAACAATCACCTCTACTTGCCTATACAAGGATGTCATCATATTTAAATCTAGTTATCTACTAGATTATATTCAGTTGTATATCATTCAATTATGCCATCATATAAACTTCTAGTTACTTACTAGAATATATACCACAATATGAATCTATCATGTGAATGAAGGAATATAACGATAAAATACTTTTCACGTGATCTCCATACCATTCCTTCTACAATTAGGAATGCATATGCAACATAAGCCTTTACCTGATCTTTCAGAGTTTAGCCATTATACTTGTTATATAACATTGCATAGCTCAATCCTAAGTACATCAGTTTCTTTGTTGTTCAACAGAACTAATTGGTCCATTCACGAATTTACCATTCTATCCTCGTGGATAGCATCAAGCCAAATTGCATATGCAAGCTACTAGTATCATGAATCCATAGTACTTAACAGGTAACCATGTAGAATGGACAGGTCATGAATCTTTCATTACCATTTAGAGATGCTATCATTTCCGATATGATCTACATATCAGTGCATGTCTTAATGCCTTAAACTATACATATATTCACATGAATATGAAATAACTTCAACTCAGATGTCAAAGGAGACATAGAGGGAATTCACCCATTTCGGGAAGGTCCGACCCACCTATCACCAAGCTCAATCCAGCCAAAAGGAGTCCCGAACCCTGCCCAACGGAGCCTCGACGCTGCTGAAAACGAAACACGAAAAGCGCATCAAAACTACGGCCGAAATGTCCAAATTCTGTACAATTTGCACTTAGTACAAAGTAATAACTTGAATTCCTGTTTTGGGTTCAGTTATACCTCAAATTAAGTTTCCAAAAGGCCCTCCAATGCCAGTCGAAGACAGTCCAAGAGTCAATTACCCTCTCGCTGCGAACAATACCGAAACGACGTCAATATAGTCGCTTATAAGCTATAATGGTCGAATTCCTGCAATTTCAGCCTTCTAACTGAAATTCTTGCTTACCTCAGGGTAGAACACCTTCTAAACTAGCCTCCCAGGTCACCAAAAGAGCTTAATGTGATTCGCAAACCTGCTAGGAAGAGAAAAGCTCAAACTGCATCAATTCGCTCGATTAATCCGCGTATAGGCCGAAATAACTTCATAAATAGCGGAACATCTCTAATAAGCTTCAAAGTAGCTTATCCCAGGTCTAAGGAGGTTCAATCACAGCTAATTAACTCATATTTAATAGCTGAATTCTCAGTTTAAGTCAGTTGGAAGCAAAAACTCAAAATCAATAATCAAATCGACGAATAGAACGCCGATAACGGAAAAATCGAGTCGTTTACCTTCTCAAGCTTCCAACCAGCAACTCACTGGTTAGTGCTGCGAAAAACCTTCCAAAATACCCTCTCACACGTCCACAAAGGCTCAGCGACACTCGCAAGCAGCAAAGAACAAGCGAGGCGACGAAATCGAGCTAAATCGTTGATTTCTATGTAGAGAGAGAAAACTTCTAGAGAGAGAGAGTAAGAGAGGTGCAAGGCTGCTTCTCAGAGCTCTAGCATCATCCACAAGGGTCCAGGGGTCGTGCTGGGGTAATATGGATAGAGACAAGATGTGAAATTACTTAAATAACCTTGCTGCCACGTTTCTGCTAGTCTGTACCGGTACAAGGTGATGGCTGTACCGGTACAGCAAGCAGAAAAACACTGATTTCGCCAGATCAATGCACTTTCTTACTTTTAACCCTCCAAGCACTCTCTAACTTGTCCAAAAACTTGTCCAAACCCTTTAGAATGTGTAGGGCAGTTTCATTTACCATTTCCCATGTTCGAACTTCGTAATTGACCAAATTCGAAGTATTGCAATTGATAATGCATTTGCGATGCACTTTTCCATTTCTAGTTACTTACTTACTCTAGTAACTTATCAAAAACCTTTCAATAGTCTTGCAAAAGTCGTAGACCAGTTCCAAAAGCCGATCCAACCCTCGAACTTATCAAGAGGCTCAAGATTCAGTATATTACAGTCGTCTATGAAGACCACGACAAATCGGTCCAAGCACGCCTTGAACACACGGTTCATCAGGTCCATGAATGCAGCCGGGGCATTAGTGAGCCCGAAAGGCATAACCGTGTACTCATAGTGTCCATAACGCGTGCGAAACGCGGTCTTCTGAATATCCTCCGGCTTGATCTTTAACTGATGGTAGCCGGATTGTAGGTCTATCTTCGAGTACACTCGTGACCCCTGCAATTGGTCAAATAAGTCGTCGATTTGGGGCAACGGGTACTTATTCTTTATGGTGACCCTATTCAACTCTCGATAATCCACGCAGAGTCGAAACGAGCCATCCTTCTTGCGCACAAACAATACCGGCGCTCCCCACGGTGATACGCTCGTCCTGATAAACCCCTTGTCGAGAAGATCTTGTAACTGATCCCTCAGTTCTCTTAACTCTGCCTGCGCCATGCGGTATGGGGCCTTTGAGATCGGCGC
The DNA here is from genome assembly GCF_001540865.1 of Ananas comosus. Classification (NCBI taxonomy): domain Eukaryota; kingdom Viridiplantae; phylum Streptophyta; class Magnoliopsida; order Poales; family Bromeliaceae; genus Ananas; species Ananas comosus. The sequence continues at coordinate 4,042 of NW_017891753.1, read as the reverse complement.
CGTCCCGGGAATCAAGTCTATAACAAACTCGATCTCCCGATCCGGCGGCATCCCTGCCAGCTCCGCGGGAAACACATCCGGAAATTCCCGCACTACCGATAAATCTTCTAGTTTCGGCACCACCCGGTCCACCTCCACGACGGTCGCCAAAAATGCCGCGCAACCGCCGCTGACCAACTTCCTAGCTCTCGTCGCCGATACTGTCGCAACGAAGCAAGAACTCCGACAAGCTCGATAAACGAACTTCTTCTGTCCTGGCTCCCGAAAGGTGATCAATTTATTCTTACAATCGATCGTAGCGTAATACTTCGAGAGCCAGTCCATGCCTAAAATAACGTCGTACGCCTCCAGTTTAACGAGTTCCAACATCCGGATGGGCATTATCCAATCACCCACTTGCACCGGACACAACGAGCACTCCCTATAGGTATTAAATGACGACTCGGGACCCTCAACTCGCCACTTGCCACTTGCTTCTATGGGTATGTCATGCATGCGTGCAAATGCCCTACTAATAAATGAATGCGTGGCACCCGTATCGAACATAGCTCTGGAGCGAACTCCATCGATTAGAACCATACCTGCCACAACATCAGGTTCTTCGGCTTGGGCAGGCTCCTCGGCATGGGCCTGAGCGGCGAATACCCGTCCGCTCGGCGCTGATCGAGTCACCTCGGGCTGGCGCGGCGCCAGTGCGCGTCCCGCCGATACAGGGACATACGGGGCCCCTCCTTGATAAAGCGAGGGCGCTAGAGTCGATGCGACTGACGGAGTAGACGAGGCCCTTGCCGGACAATCGTGGCTAATGTGTCCTTCTTGTCCACAATTAAAGCACCGCCCTTGTCGTTGTCTACACTACAGTGCCCGATGGCCTCGATCTCCACAGATAGGCCACCGTTGCGGCCCACGGCCCCACAACTGCGACCGCGGATGCTTCGGGGGCCTCCTCGAACTCGATTGTCCACCCGAACCGCCGCCCGATCGCTTCTTCCCCTTGTCTTGGGATCCGGCCAACAACTCGCGTTCCTCCCGCACGTGGGCGTCTCCATGCTCTGCCCACAGCGCCTTGTTGAAAACCTCGGCGAAAGTCGTGAGCTGGAACAATTGAACCGCCCTATATATCCATGGCCGAAGTCCTCGCAAGAACCACTCGGCTCGATCCGCGTCGTCCTTAACCACGTCCGGGACGCAGTCTATGATATGGGAGAACTCCTGCTCGTAGTCCGCCACCGAACGATCCCCCTATCTCAATTTTCGAAACCTCTCCTTCAGTTTTCGCTTCTCGGTGTCAGGGAAATAGTTTCCGAACATCTCCTTCTTAAACTCCTCCCAAAGCATTGGTCGAAGGTCGGAGGGTCGATCCCGCTTCAACCGCTTCTACCACACCTTCGCCGCCTTTTCGAGGCAATGGGTGGCGAGGGGCACCTTATCCTTCTCCGGGGTATATAGGTCCTCGAAAAGGGTCTCCATAGAGTCAATCCAAGACTCCACCACCGACGGCTCCACTTTCCCCCCTTCAAAAGTTGGTGGCTTAAACTTCATAAACTTCATCAAGGCCGTCAACGCACGCTCCCGCTCTACTTCGTCGGCCGCAGTATCAAGCGTCGCCGAACCCGAAGCTGTCGGAGGCGCACTTGTCGGCGGGGGAACCGCCGCCATCGGAACCCCCTCTATGCCCTCACCCTCGGCCGCTACCGGCGTGCGTGCCGAAGGTGCGGGCGGATCGCGATCTCCTGCCGCCGCTGCCGCTTGCCGCTCCACAACTTCCTGGAGCTGCTCGAACCGAGCCTCCTGGCGCTGCATCGCGCCCAACATTGCAGCGACCTGCTCCCGCAGCTCCTGCACTTCCTCCGATCTTGGCTGCTCGGGCTCCGCAGAAGGCAGTACCGGAGAAGACCTACGCACGTAACGCCTTGGGGATATTTGCTCCTGAAAAGCAACAACTCGGTTAGTTATCTCAATCCGATAACTTCCTCAATGTTCACGAAATTAAACGACTCAACAATAAAATCGGGCGGAAGCTCACAAGTGTTCCGGTTCTGGACTCTTAGCGTCGCGTCGTCGGCCGCCGACACAACCACTACGAGCTGAGAACCTAGTATCACTTGGATCCGTCTCTATTCACAGCTAGAGACATAACATCAACTTCGACCCAATCCATCAACTTCCGCCATCGCCATGGGTTCACGTTCACTCGCGTCCCTATAACCTTAGGGTTTACCAACCTAGGTCTCCTAGGTCATCCTAGACACTCTCTTTACTTTTCCTGGTGCTCTGATACCACTTTATCTGTCACGCCCCGCGACCGCTACCAATTTGGCTCGGCCCGGGTACGTCGAACAGACGCCAGACGGACAACACTGTTAAGGATTTTATAAGTTGGCGAATTTCGTGATGGTTTGGATGGAGTCTCGAAGAATTAGAAGATGAAGATTGACGAAAAGAATTGAAGTTCTTATGATCAAAGACCCTTGAGAACTCAGGTATGATTATAAATAATTTGTGGTGAAGTTTTCATTGTTAAAAGATGTTTAGAAGACTTGGTTTCATTCTTGTTTATTCAAAATTAAGTTTTCTGGAAAAACTCAGGGGTCGGGGACCGGTCCTTGATCAGAGGGACCGGACCCATCAAGCTTCTCTGCGTAGAAGGTTTGGGAGACCGGTCTCTGATCATGAGGACCGGTCCCCGTACGTGGTTTTTCTTGTTGCGCAGGGAAGGACCGGTCCCTGAATTGAGAACCGGTCCCCGTACGCATATTTTGACATCTACGCAGCGTAAGACCGGACTTCACCTTGGAGGACCGGTCTCCCAAGGACCGGTCTCCTCAAGAGGACCGGACCCTGAGACCGTCGTCTGTTTTTAAAATTGAGTTTTTAGAATCCTAGTCTATCTAGAAGTCTTCTAAACTTATAAATATGATATGAGGATCTTCATATGATGTGTGTTGAGCGAGATAATCTTTTAGAAACCCTAACGGCTTGATTTGAGTTTTGATCCATGTTTCTCAATATCAAACTTTAGATCACCGTTTTGATTCTTCAGTTTTTGATTCAAACTTTCTTTAAGAATCAAATTGGTGATGTTTTGATTTGGATTTCTCCTCATATCATATGTGCTTTCAAAGAGTTTAAATCACCACAAATTGTTAAATCTCTACGAGCTTCGGATGGAGCGTTAACGCGTGGATCTCGCGTGAAGACCGTGGATTCGGTAGGCATTTCGAGGAGTCGAGGCGTGTGTGGCTGCAAGGATTTGCAGTGTGATCGGTTGGAGGATTTCAAGCGATCGAGGACTGGCAAAGATGTTCTACAACGAGAATTCGGTATTTCGAGTGTCACGCCCCGGGACCGGCGGAGGCCCTCCCGGTAGCGTGCCCAGACCCGCCATATGTCTACACATATAAGGCGTCTACAATAAAAGCGGAAGTAAAGCAAGAGATAGAACAAATAAAGAAGTAAAATAACTAGCAACTAATGATATCAGAGCGAGTAAAGTTCTATCATCTATACCAAGGTAAAGAAATCAAGCTAGTCAAACAAAGGTAACCATAAGTAGTACAATACTGTCCCTAGTACAAAAATGGTGGTCTCTATACATATACGGGTACAACTCTCAACCTCTCACAAAAAGAAAACACGAGAGGTAGACCACCTATCGAACGATTACGAATCGATCCCCCGGTAGCGTCGCGTAGCCCGAGGCGTACCATTTCGGCGATCCCTTGCCTCACCTGAGTGGACGAGGCTCCTGACAAAAATTGCGGAGAATAAGGAGGGCGTGAGGACTTCTAATTGTTAGTTACCAGGTGGGGCAATTACGGACTCATGTCAATGCACACTGGCTCACAAAAGAAAATGGGTTAATGTAATCAACGATAAATATGATTTGTAATTAAGTAATGAACACGAAATACTTGCTGAAAGAAAGCATTGAATGAAATGTTATCTACTAAGTCTCCAATAGCATGGATGTCCTGGTGATTAGTACACTACGCTCTCTTATGGGAATAGTTATTCCGTGCGCCCCCCCGCGCGCGCCCCC
>NW_017891752.1:0-13298 GCF_001540865.1 Ananas comosus | reverse complement strand
AGAGCGTCGATTTCCAGCGGGAAAGCTTCAAAGCCTACCAATCCCCGTTTGGAAATGGGAGGATATATCGATGGACTTCGTGGTCGGCTTGCCTCGCTCAACGGGCGGCCACGATGCAATCTGGGTAATTGTAGACCGATTAACTAAGTCGGCTCATTTCTTGCCGATCCACACCACGTGGTCAGGTGACAAGTTAGCGCGGGTGTATCTCGACGAGATAGTGAGACTGCATGGGGTGCCGAAATCGATCGTGTCGGATCGTGACCCCCGGTTCACTTCACACTTTTGGAAGAGCCTGCAGGAAGCCCTTGGCACACGGCTCGATTTTAGCACCGTATTTCATCCTCAGACCGATGGGCAAACCGAGAGGACTATTCAAACTCTAGAGGACATGTTGCGAGCGTGTGTCATCGACTACAAGGGAAGTTGGTGCGACCATCTACCCATGGCCGAGTTCGCCTACAACAACAGTTACCACGCTAGTGTGGAGATGGCACCGTTCGAGGCTCTTTACGGGCGGACGTGTCGATCTCCTATACACTGGAGCGATGTTGGCGAGCGTGCGGAGTTCGGCCCGGATGTGTTGCGAGAAGCGGAGGAGAAAGTCCGCCTTGCTCGCAAGAGATTGCTCACGGCGCAGTCAAGACAGCAAAGTTATGCTGATAGGCGCCGTCGAGATATAGAATTCGCAGTGGGTGACCGCGTATTCTTGAAGGTTTCACCCATGCGGGGTGTGAAGCGGTTTGGAGTGCGGGGAAAGCTAAGTCCCCGATATATTGGACCATATGAGATATTAGAGCGAGTCGGCACGGTGGCCTACCGACTTGCTCTACCGCCGAAGCTTGCGGACGTACATAATGTGTTCCATCTCTCCAATCTCCGCAAGTACATTCACGACCCCGAGCACGCGATGTTATATGAACCGCCGGAACTTCCAGAAGACTTGAGCTATGAAGAGTTTCCGGTAGGTATTATCGCCCGAGAGGTGCGAAAGCTGAGGAATCGAGAAATCCCCTATATGAAAATTCGGTGGAGCAATCACGATGATCGCGAGGCCACCTGGGAACTCGAGGAGCTGATGAGAAAACACCATCCTCATCTATTTGAGGAGTAAGGTACGGATTTGAATTAAATAAGGAATTAAGTTAGTTTCGAGGACGAAACTCCTTTTAAGGAGGGGATGATGTAAGGAAGTGAATTCTCGTAACGCGAGGATTGTACTCCGTCCAGGATCGACTAGTTGTCGAGGGTATACCCTTTGTGGGAGTTGGGAATGTCCAAAGCACAAAAAGTGCCTTGGAGTTGAGTCCGCGAGAGCAAATGAGGCAAATGGCATCATTGGGCAGAAGTTGCTCTCGGGGACCGGTCTCTGCAGGTGAGAGACCGGTTCCCCGGCTGGAGTGTACGGGGTTGCGTGATGCAACGGTCCCTGCAGGGAGGACCGTTCCCGAACGTGGTCCCAGCGAGAGATGCCAAAAAAATTGGCTAAGTCCTGAAATCAAGCTCTCGGGACCGCGTCTCTCAGTGTGAGGACTGGTCTCCCGAGGACCGTCTCCGGGAGAGACCCGGTTCCCGAACGTGCGCCCGAGGGAAGCTCTCGGGGACCGGTCCAAGTCGGGAGACCGGTCCTCCGCGCGAAAACTGCCCAGTAAGGGCAGTGCACAGGGTGAAAGTTGAGGGTTTTATGCAAAATGGCCTTTATTTGAGTGGGCTGAGCCCTCTCTCTCCCTCACACTCTCTATTTCACTCTCTCTCACTCTCATTTCTCTCTGCTTCTCTCTCTCTCTAGAAGCAAAGAAGAGAAGAAGAACAGAAGGAGAGGAAGAAAAAGAGAGGAAGATAAGGAAGAGAAGAAGAAGGAGATCAAGAGGAAGGCTTTGAGCACCTCCATCTCCCTCTCCTCTTCCCATTGGAGATAGCTCTTGAGGTAAGCTATAAACCCTAGCTTCTAGAACTTAGGGTTTTTGGGTTTTATGCCTTGGAATGGCGTCAAATGGACCCTAAGCAAGCTTCTAAATAGATCAATCCAAGAATACTAGGGATTTATGGGGTGATTTGCTATAGGTGCAAATCTAGGTTCCACAAATGGGTATTTTTTGTAAAAGTATGAGATTGATCTCATTTGAAGCCTTGGAAACCCTATTGATAGTCCCAAACGCGGGGGCGAAGTCGATTTGGCATTCGGCGAACGACGTGAAGTCTCGCAAAATCGCGGCGGGCTAGTGTTGATTCGGGCGAGGAAGCTAAAGCCTTTTGCGAAGCTCGCCGAGAAGAATTTCCAAAGCCTCTACATCGATAAAAAGATGGGGGTGTCATCCGAAACTTTCGAACTCCTTTCTATGTCTTAGATGTGCATTTAATCTCATCTCTTCATGTTGCATTGTAGGTTGCATAGTAGCTCCATTCCTTATGCTTTCTAAATGATAACCTAGTGTACTTGGAACGCTTGTAACTAGATAGGTGAGGATTGGGTCGGAACGTGGGATCCATATGATGCTAGAGATAGAGATGAACCCGATGGGGGTATTGATGACATAGAAAGTAGTGTTATTGTTAAAGAACAAACGAGTGGCATTAATGTAGTGTAAATGACACTAGAGGTCGATGGACCTAGGGATAGGTGGATCCCTTAGAAAATGCCTTGTGAACAATGAATTTAGACAACCTAAATAGCGTTGCATGATGGTCGGGAACAAATGATCCCGCGAGAGATATTGACCCTAGTGGTAGGGCTCCTCACTTGGAGAGGATTTGATTGGGTTATGGACCCTAGTGATAGTGCCTCCTCACTTGGAGAGGATTCGATTGGGTATTAACTCTAGTGGTAGAGTGTCCCCACTTGGAGAGGATAGATCTAGCTCACAGTCTGCGTTTAGGATGGTATAGCCATCCAATCCCCACATGAAGGGGATTGTCGTCGAGTACTCCGGAGTGTCGCGCGACTAGGACCACTTGGAGGTCCAGACCACATGGAGGTCCGCAGACGGTCCCGGGCTTGGGTGCACTTGGAGCTCCCTCCCCACTTTGGGATTTGAAGGTGAGTCATGGGCGAGCCCTAGGGCCTCGCCACAGATTGGGTAAATGAAAAAGGTTAAAGGTTTATAAATGTCATTGAACATTACTATTCGAACATGGATCGAATTTGTTAGCATGGTAGCAAACCTTTATTATATGATGCATGCATTCATATTCATGATTATGGGCATAGTAGCATAGTTTTCCTACTACTGCATTTACAGCTTTCAGATACATATCTATCTATCTATTTGTTGTTACTTGTGCCCACTTGGACCTAGTGGGGAGATCGGCAGAGTCGGCGGCCGAGCCCACTGGGAACTATGGAAGATAGTTCTCACCCCACTCTATTTCCAGTGGTAGGTTCAGGGCTGCAGAGAGAGGACCGCGGCAAGGGCGTCGCGCCCGACCAGTGAGACCGTGGTAGTATAGTAGCTTTCCTTTTTGCATTAGTCACCTATGTATTGAGAGAGATTCATGTAGGTGAGGTCGGAGAGCTATGTATTTTGAGGATCAAATGTATTCACTTTGGAAAATGATGTAACTATTGTAATAGTTAGTAAAGTACTCTCTTTATTTCACTTGTATATCTCGTGGATTACTTGCTCTTCTGGTTGTTGGCACTGTTTGTGCCCTCGTTGAATGTGTATGTTTAGAATTTAAATTCCTGGGTAAATTCTTGTACACATTCCTGTTGTTGAGCCTTGGGCGGACAGGGGAGGTGCTGTCCGTTCGGCGATCCATCGCCGCGGCCGAACCGTGCCAAATCGGTAGTGGTTTCGGGGCGGGGCGTGACAACCTATATACTCTTTATGTTTAGTTTTTGTATTTGGGATTTCCTTGTACTATTCTATGGCTTTATTAGTGGATTTCAGTTTTATACTTACCCCTCTGTGTAGAACTTAGTTATTTACTTTGCTCTGATATCGTTAGATTCTTTTGCTTTTTTGCTTTATTTCCGCTGTTGTTGTAGACGCCTTATATGTGTAGACATATGGCGGGTCTGGGCGCGCTACTAGGAGGGCCTCTACCGGTCCCGGGGCGTGACACTTAGAGAGGTAAGCTTGGTGCCCTCTCATGGTAGATCTTTAGAGATTGGTTTTTGATCTCTAAAGTTGGTTTGAAGGGAACCCTAGCATGCTATCAAGATGGTTTTTCTCCATTTCATAGATCGATTTGGTGGATTTAGTAGTAGTAGCATCTAGGGTATCCAAAATAGGGTTTTGGTATTTGTGAGGGCTTGATCTCGTTTGACCCTCTGTAAACCTAATTGTTAGGTGTCTAAATGGGTGGGAAGCGACGGATTGAGCATTCGTCGAGCGGGTGTAAAGATATAGGCAAAATAAGGCCGAGCGAGCTTCGTTTTGACCAAGAGGGCCGAGGCGACGTCCATAAATCGTGAAATCGGGTCCCGAGCACCGTACAGGCGAGGCGAAGACCTTTAGCTCTTGAAACTGCGAAGCGACGCGCTGTTGGAGCGCAACTGCGAGATCGGGCCCAAACGGGTGCCGAGTGCCGCGGGAGGCCGATTGCAAGTGTCGACAAGCAATCGGAAGGCTAGCTAAGGTGGGTTGTGCTTACCGAAGCGACTAGGTCGCCCTTTATGTCTAAGAAACATACGATTTCATATTGATGCATGTTAGTGATAATGCATATATTAAAATGCTAAGTAGAATGCATGATATGTATAAATGCTAGAGGATCGCATGAGTACATGAGTAGCATGACTATATATATATATGCATGTAAACTAGATGATAACTCTAGAAGTGTAGAGTCGATTGACATGAGAACAATAGAATACTCGATTGCACAATTAGGATGTCAATTAGATCGAGTGGCACCTAACCTAGTGTTAAAGAACATAGGTTGAACAAGTGAACTTAGAGTCGAACAAGTCTAGGTATGTGGCATCGAACCTAAACATAGGTCGAACAAGTAAACCTAGAGGTTGACATCTAGGCAGAGATGAGATAGAGCCTAGCGGTGTTACCTAGGCTAGGTATGTGATAAACCTAGAGTGGCATTGAACCTAGGTTGTTGAGCATAGTAGTAGCAACCACTAGGATGTTTTAGGTCGACAGCATAGGGTTGGTTATAGACCCTCGACCTGCGAAAAGTGGATTCCGGAATCCCAAAACTTCTGATGACCCTGGTATCAAGGCTAGGGCGTGTGCGACGATTTCGCCGCCGAGCTTAATACCGAGGGAGGATTGGGGGCGATCACCTGGAGATCACCGCCCGAGGCTTGAAGCATTATCGTGGCGTGTGCGACGATTTCGCCGCCGGATGGTTAAGCCGATTGTGGATCAGACTGTTGGGATTGACTGAAACCATTGCTGGGTAAGTACGATACGGGTGCCGCCAGGTGGCTCAGTCGTGACTGAAACAATTGTTGGGTGAGGTGCGATTAGTTCGTCACCAGATGGATAGGTCATGACTTGAGTCCTCGCTGGGTAAGTGCAACGTGTTCGCCGCCAGACTGGCTATGTCAAGGGACTTGAGCCGGGTTCAGCGTGTGCGACGATTTCGCCGCTAAGAGGCTAAGTCACGGAGAGCGGTAGGCTGTTGAGCAGCCAGTGCGCGGAATATCCGCGGATGATTGACTCGAGGCCGAGTCAGGTGGATAGCTACGATAGGGTAGAGGAGCCCTTATAAGCTAGTGATAGAGGCTTGAGCTAAGGTAATAGAGACCTTAGAAGCCAGTGGACTTGAGTATGATCCTAAGGTAATAGAAACCTTAGAGTTGAATGTTATGAGCTAAGATTAGCCAAGTAAAGTGTAGAATCAATTGATCTACTAGTCGTTGCATAGAGTTGCATGATTTTCATATCGCATATTATGAGGCATGGCATGTATTTCAATTCGAATATATATCTGTTGTATATTGTTGAACTAACATGTTGCAGTGCCTCCTCGGACCTATTGGTCGAGCTTTTCCCTTGGGTGGCCGTACCCACTGGGAACCATGGAGTTGGTTCTCACCCCACATTGTTTTGGGGTGTTACAGGTTCGTACGTGAGCGGCGCGGCGGCGCGAGGCAAGGGCGTAGCTTCGTAGATAGCGCCCTACCACAGAGACTGAGGTAGCAGTACCCTGAGACAGTCTAGCTTAGAGGACTAGAGGACAGTGAACCAAGTTGTATCAAACTTCTAAATCAAATATAATAACTAGATTGTATCTGGAAGAAATCAAATGAGAACTGTGATGTAAAAATGTAGGATGTGAACCTATGTAATAACATAGGATGTGTTATGTTGTTGATACCTTTCTTATGCAATCTGTTTGTTGGTATCGGTTCCTGGTTGGAACCTTCGTATTGTGTTGATTGCGATGCCTTGAATGTACAGGGGAGACTCTGTCCGTAGTACAGAAAAAACCCTGTCCATTCGGCGCTGTTGGCGCCGCGACGTCGGCCAAATAGGCGGGTGGTCGCGGGTCATGACAGTTCTCACGCCATGGTTTTATTTTAGAGCCTTCTGCACCAGCGGAGGCACGGGATCGCAGCAAGGGAGTCGCATAGCTAGATAGCGCGGAGCTTGCTTTTGCTCCTAGGTGGTCTACTCTCTTTTTGTGTTTTTGGTGAGAGAGAGTTTTGTTACCTTGTATAGAGACCACCATTGTATTATTTTTTTAGTCCTTGTACTTGGGATTTTAGTTGTACTACCTTATGGTTCTTTACTTAGTGGATTCTAGTTCTTGTTTTCTCTCTTATTATAAAATCTAGTTGTACTTGCTCTGATGCTTCTAGATATCTCTCCTTTACTGCTTTCTTTATCGTTTTCTTTTAGACGCCTTATATGTTTTAGACGTATGGCGAGTCTGGACACGTGCCGTGCGGGCTTCCGCTGAGTCCCGGGCGTGACAAATTATTTTGGTATAGAGCCTAGGGTTGAGTCTTAGTGGACCTAGCAAATCTTAGGCCGGTTGGACTATAGGAAATAAGCTCGTGAGAGATGAGGTCTATTGATTTGTAAGCGAAAGTATCATGATTGGGTATTTTTGATAACTCTAGAAAGTGGAGTTAAATCAAAGTGTATAGCTTCTAACTTCGCGGAGGGTTACGTTGGTGGCCGACAACGTAACATCGGGAGTTAGTAGTGAAGCACACTTCCTTACTTTAGCATGATTTGGGTATTATCTTCTTGAGTGGGGATTCGATAGGATGGGTTTACTGACTTACGCTTTTATGATGTTGTAGTGAGATGCTGATCACTCGCTCTCAATCTGCTGGAGCGGATAATGCGGCACGTTTGGAGGAGGTCGAGACCTCCGCTACCTCCGGATTCGGTGAGGTCCGTGAGTTGAGGGGCCAGCTTGCGGCCCTTACTGACATGATGGCACAGCAGAAGAGGCAGGGCGTCGACAGGAGGCGCGGATGAAGCGCCCGGAGGACCTCCTACTGCAGCCGGCGAAAGCTCGAGAGACTCAGGTTCCTACACCACCCACGCTTGTGGAGGTGGTTGCGCCCAAGGGGTCGTCCCCCGTCGTCGACACATCTCGGACGACACCGGCGGTAGCGCCACGGGAGGAGGTGATTGCGGCACCACCAGCTCAGGTGCCTCTAGCGGGGGCGGCTTTCCCCATGACAGCTGTTGGAGAGGAGCAGGACCGACTGATGGAGCGCCTCAACGAGTTCAGGAGGTGCAGTCTTAGGATCTTCGATGGAGAGAAGGTTGACCATTGGATCATGAAAAAGTGGTTGATGCATATGGAGAAGCTCTTCCGCGACACCTTCGTGGAGGAGAGGGACCGAGTTTGGCTCGCCACACACCACCTAGACAGCGAGGCCTACCCCTGGTGGTTGGATATTCAGGAGAACCCCAGCACAGATTTGGCGGCTATTTCTTGGAAGAAGTTGAAGGAGCTTCTATTGGCGCACTACTTCCCTGACAGCGTCAAGAGGAAGATGGAGCAGGACTTGTGCAACTTGCGCCAGGGAGACAGATCTGTGGTCGAGTACGAGAGGGAGTTTTCTCGGCTTCTACATTGCGTGCCTTTCGTCGTGCGGTACGACGAGGACAAGGGCCGCATCTTCGAGCGTGGATTGCGACCGTCTATCTTCCGGTTCGTGCAATCCTCCAACCTCCAAACCTACCGGAAGGTGGTGAATCGCGCGCTCATTGTTGAGAGCGGCGCGGCGGATGTGCAAGAGCGGCGAGAAGGCATGGACAAGGGTAAGGGCAAATGGCCCGCGACGGAGGGTGCGAGTCAGACGCACTTTAGGAGGCCGCCGAAACACCCTAGGAGCCAGCAGCATGGGCGCGGCTCGGCAGCGCCGCGAGGAAGGTCCGATCGACGCCGACCTCCCCAGTGCGTGATCTGTGGTGGTCCTCATATTCCACCGCAGTGCCCGCAGCGGGGAGGGAGGTGTTTTCTGTGCGGCCAGGAGGGCCACTTCGGGACCGAGTGCCCGAGGAGTTCGTCACCTGCACCGTCGACTGCATCGCCACCAGCTCTACCAGCCGCCAGCCAAAGGACTCCATCGGCACAGTACCAGCCTGGGCGGTCATCCGTCCAGCGTCAGAGCGAGGGTTCTCGACAGGCCCCGAGTGGGCGTATGTATGCCGCTTAGACCGAGGAGGCAGCAGCAGCCGAGGATGTGGTTGCAGGTATCATTTTTCTTGATGGCATTAGAATTCGTGCATTATTTGATACTGGTGCATCACATTAATTCATAGATTGGCTGTTTGCCGAGTTGCATGGCATCCCTTTGGTTTCTTTGTTGCATCCGGGACAGGTTGTAGTATCCGACCACATTTTGGATATTCGAGAGTTTTGCCCCAGTTGCCCTGTTCGGATAGGGGATTGGATTATGCCTGTGGATCTGCTAGCTTTGCGCAAGCTGGGGGAGTTCGATATGGTCTTGGGTATGGACTGGTTGACCAAGTATTATGCCTCGATTGATTGTGTGAATCGCATGGTTACTTTTAGAGAACCGGAGCAGACTGAGGTTATATTTAGAGGATGCCAGAGTTCCCTATTTGCGATGGCGATCAGCTCGTCTCGAGCTAGGCAGCTGATCAGTAGTATTAAATATGGATCCCGAGGATCTAAAAGGTAAGTAGCACCTAGAGGAGGGTGAATAGGTGTAAAAACGGCAAACTCAAAAATCTCGATGCAAATAAAACGAAAAAGCGGAAAACAAAACAACACACCGAGAATTTAACGTGGGAAAACTCCAAACCGGAGTGAAAAATCCACGGGACCGATCACGCGAAGAAAATTAACTAAGAAAACTTGAGTACAAGTGATTTTGACAAAAGTACACGACTCAATTTACCGATTTCCCGTTGATGGTGATCTTCGCCGATCCTCGATCGATAGGAATCCTCCAACCGGCCTCGCCACAACTCCTTGTAGCGTCAACGCCTCAACTCCTCGAAGCGTCCACCGAATCCTCGGCTGCACGCGAGATCCACGCGCCGAACCTCCTTCCGGAGCTTGTAGAATCGAAGATTTATAGTGATTAAGCCTTAGAATCCCATAAGCGATGAGGGTCTACCTTTTAATCAAACATCTACTTGATTCTCGTATAAGTTCTCGAGTAAAAACGAAGAATCAAGTCGATCGTTGATTATTAGAAACTTGTTATTAGAATAGAATCATAGAAACGGGAAAAACAAGTTTCTAGGGTTTAGAATGAGTGGAAATTCAAAGCATTAAACTTTAAGATGATCCCCATGGCTTATTTATATGTTTAGAAGACTTAGAAGTAGACTAGAATTGCAAAAAGTCCTTTTTTAAAAACATGTGTCGTCCTCAGGGACCGGTCCTCTCGAGGAGACCGGTCTGTGAGAGACCGGTCTCTTAAGTGAGAGACCGGTCCCTCGCAGCGTGACAAAAATCACAACGTTCGGGAACCGGTCTCTCAAGCCAGAGACTGGTCCCTCGCTGCGCGACAGAAATACCAATGTTCGAGAACCGGTCTCTCATCTTAGGGAACCGGTTGCCTCAACATTCACGCAGTGAGGACCTTAGGGGAACCGGTCTCTCAACCTTAGGGACCGGTCCCAGAACACATCAAAGTTCAGTTTAAGAGTTTAAAAGCAATCTAAGTCTCCTGAACTTATTACAATGAAATAACTTCACCATAAATCATTCTATTCTTCATATCTTAGGTGCTGAGCTTTCCGAATGAGTCTTTGTTCTTCAATTTGAATCTTTTCTTCAAACATCCGCGATCAACTCTTCAAGACTCCATTCAACTCTACGAAATCCGCAAACCTATAAAATCCTTAACAATCTCCCCCTTTGGCGATTTCGTGATAAAATATACTACAAAGCTCGTACACAACGCAGAAACAATAAAAAGAAGATCATCGCAATCACCAAACGACAATCTTCTGCATGATCGATCCAATAAACAAAAATTACATTTTCCACACCTTAATACAGACTCTATGACTTAGACATGGAGTCTTGAAGTCTTGAATATTCTTGCAAAAATATTCTTAAAACACAATCAAGATTCAAGCATACTTATCATAAAAGATCAAATATAAACGTCAAAGCAATCAAAGCAACAAGTCATAGTTCAATAGTTTATCTAAGTCATAGTCCTAAGTCATAGTCAAGCACCCAAGCAAGTCATAGTCAAGCATTTACACAACTAAGCTAAATGCATCAAAAGACACATCATCATCATCAGACATCATCATCAACATCATGAGCCATCATCATCTCCCCCTTTTTGTCAGAAAGCGCCAAAATGACAAAAGGAGGAACCTCGCACAGTCAGTCGGATTCGTCACCCTGCGGAGGAAGATCTGAGCTGCAACATCCCAGTTTATCAAAGATGGCCTTCATCAAATGCTTGATTTTGCTGACATCCTTCTGTATCTGAGCTTGATCCGCAGAAAGTTTTTGAAGCTCCTCAGATAACCTTTGTTGCTCACGATATACTGTCGAAACCGATACATCCTCTTTAGAGATATCCATGGAAGGACGGGAAGAAGTAGGAGCAGCAGGAGGTGGAGCAGCAGTAGGTGAAGAAGCACGCTGGGACGGAGTTCGAAGCTGCACAGAGGACTTCACGAACGTCCTTTCATTGATCTTTCCCAAGCTATGCTCATAGGATGTACAACGAACATCCACCTCATGGAGTCACAGAATCCTTATGATAATTAGTGGAAATGGCAATCTTTCATTCTGTCCTGAAGTTTTGATATCCTTTGCCATTCTCCGCCATATCAAAAACGGGATATTCATGTTGATATTTTTGGCACTTACAATATCTGGCCTAGCCAATAAATACATGTACAGGATGCGATCCCATCTCAAAATCTTCGTGTTTGCGAGAGGCAAAATGTTGTAGCAAACCACGAAGTTCAAAAACCTGTACTCCATTTTGAAATCCTTGGATAAAACCATAATTCCGTTTGACTCGGTTCCCGGCATGCAAATAGAGTTCACTACACGGTTCCAATCCCGAAGTGAGTCAAACCCGGCCTGTAGATACTCCACACCCTCAGTCCTTGCTTCCATTCCTAGCACAGACGCTATAGTATCGGGAGTGATCGACAACTCAACCCCACGGACGGAAGTAGTAAATAGATACGGACTATCGTCTGAGTGACTCAAGTGACCTGCTCTCATATAGAACTCTCTAATTAGCTCCAAACAGAAACCAGTTTGTTCCGGGAAATCACAAATCTGATGAAGATTTCCTTTTTCAAATAAATCCTGAAATCCCGGCACACAGTCAATGATACTGGCAACGCCAACATCGCGCTCACCAATACAATGTTTCGACGAGTACATTGACCTTCGAGCAGACGGAACATCCTACAGACTGAGACGCGGAGGCTCAGACCCTGGTTCTCTAATTTCAACACCTCCAGACTTGCGACGACCGGTATGTTCAGATGCCTTTCCTTTTCCTTTGTCCTGGGCTTTGCCTTTCCCTTTATCAACGGCTTTTCCTTTGCCCTTTCCTTTTCTTGTATCCTTATCCTTAGTCAACACTTCCGGAGTAAAAGCCTCCCAATCCGGCTCGTCCTCCTCAGTTTCGTCGCCTGGAGAATATTCGCTCCCTTCATCCTCCGGTTGTTGCTCAACCGGCCATTTACCCGAGGAGCGCTGTCGCTTGCTTCCGCGACCACCCCCGGCCATAAGAAACACAAGCACAAGAAGCCACGAGTACATTGTGAAGAAATCCCTATTAACATAATGATCTATACATACTGAACATAAGAGCAATTAATTTTTTATTCCAAAAGTTTTCAGCAAATTGATAAGTAATATGCTAGATAATCCTAGGGGCCACAAAATCATGAGAAACATGAACAAACCATGCATCAAAATCAGCAAAAACAAATTGTCCACAAAAATTTTGAAAAACTAGGTTTTGATGATGAAAAACCTACAAAAATTGACAAAACGATGAAGAAAGACAAGATAATATGAAAATAACAAATCTAATAACAAGATCGAAACACTTAATGGCAGATTTAGTTAGATCTCTAGAAAAACCACCAAAAAATCTGAAACGAAACACATTTTCGGAGTATTTGATAAAAATGCAACAAAATCCGAAGATCATACCTAAAATCAATGCAAATCCACGAGGAACGTGAGTAAAAACCGATCTGGCGACAAGGGAAGCGCAGGAGAGGAAGCAGGAAAAAAATTGAAACGCGTACAAAATACATCGAACGAAAACCCCTTTATCGGGTCGGGCGGAGGGACCGGTCTCTCCTGCCTGGGACCGGTCTCAGAGCCTGGAACTTTAAAAAAAATTTAAAATAAGCTCAAAAAATTTTAGAAAAAATATATATTATTCCTCAATGTTTAATCAACAAAAATAACCAATTTCCATCCAAAAACTTCAACTAACATTTCATAAATACATTTTGAAAAATCAATTTCAAGGATATTCAAGTTGTCAAAAATTGTTGACCCGAAAATCAATGAAAATTCTAGATACATATGAAGTAAAAATCCCACACATCATGCAAGATCTAAGAATTTATTGTATCATTTTGTCATCATATTTGTTAAAGATCAAGAGATGCCCAGTCAGCAGAGCCTGCCCAGTCAGCATCTGCATACTTTTCCGATCATCTGCAGAGCCTGCCCAGTCAGCATCTGAGTAGCCAATCAGATCAAGAGATGTTCCTATAGGATACCAAAGTCCATACGCGGTTGTACCCTTAACGTACCGAATGATCCTTTTAATCGCTTTCAGATGGACTTCTTTAGGATTAGCTTGATAGCGAGCACAAATTCCAACACTAAAAGCGATATCTGGCCTGCTCGCAGTCAAGTACAATAGGCTCCCA
>NW_017891751.1:0-13308 GCF_001540865.1 Ananas comosus | reverse complement strand
GGCTTTTTATTCCATTCATGTTAAATGTGTCATGAATGTCGCTTCTGACATTAATAAGATGATACATTGTATTCTCATAGATTGAGAATTTGAATACATATTATGGGGTTTTTGTTAATTCATAAATGCCTCTCAATCGAGGATCATCATTGGGGACGCGATGATAGATCCGGTAAGATTGAGTGTGTGTGCCGCTTCCTTTTGGATTGACGAACTCTCGAGTCATCAGTGTGGGACACTGGACGAACATGCAGGTGGTTGTGTGGAGAACAAAGGTACTGAGCGTGACCCAACTACGAAAAGTTACGATGGATGTTACTCAATTCGTGTCCCTTAATTATGATGCATTGAAATATCTCCATAGTAGCACTTAATTAATGAATCATCGGCATGGGCTTTTGATTGGCGCATGTGGTACGCGGCCGCGTGCATGGACAATAATGCACATGGTGGCTATGTCGCGTCGCGCACGCATATGCGGGCAGACAGCTTGGCTGAGTCTTGGCGTGCGACGCGGCTAGGATGCGAACTATGTCATCGGCGGTTGCATTGTGAATGCACAATAAATTAATTTTTAAATTTTAAATTTAATACATGAGATGTATTAGATCTTTTTAATAATTTTACCACAGAAATTACGATCTTGAGAACACAATAAAGATTTGTTTAAAATTATCCGAACCCAATAATTTAGAATTCGAATTAGAGAAATTTATAATATTATATGCATGTCGATGTATATGAGGCTGATGATCTATGGATTACCGACCTGTGATGTGGCATGTATCATGTGATGTTTGAATTGTTGCTAATTTAATAAGGATCCAATATTAGATCTATATTTTTTTTTGGTGCTTGCGCATGGCCAATTAAATTAATAATTTTGGAGACGCTGCGTGTCTCATTCATATTATGGCTTGTAAAAGTATATGTTGTAAAATTAATAATGAAAAGGTGTTTAGGTTCCAGCAGGATTTCGTTGTATTCAAAGAGTTAATGCAATGCGGGATCGAAAAAGTTTGGACCAGATGCTGAGCAAGGAGAAGACAAGAGTTGAATCAACTTCAAATCGATCGAGACGTGAAATTAGAGAAAGGTTTTTCTTGTGGTGTAATACCCTATGATCCGCCGATTGCCGGCGCTAGTGGCTCAGGCCCGAATCAAATAAAATCCATGAATCATCACCGGTAATTTATTTTTATATATGGCGATTATATGTTGGCCATGTGATGCGATGGTTTGACATGAGATGTACAATTAATAAGTAAATTAAAACTGATGAGATCAGACTAAATCTCCCTAAATAAATATTAATTAATGGTGTTAGAACCATTAGTGGCATTCCACCGTTGTAGGTGTGGGCGTCTCTTTTAGTCGTTGATTGATGCAACGATACGGTGGGTCAGTTGCATTAGGGACCAGCAACCATTCTTTGGCAATCGAGATGCTTGGCGGGTAAGGAAGGGTTTTGGATTCAAAGAATCTGGTCAGGATTAAGGATTCTAATGACATTCTTAGTTTGCACGAGTGAACAGTGCGGTCTAAACTATACCACGAGATAAAGCTAAGAATCTATCTAGGATGAGGCTATTCTTATGGAGGCCAAGGATTAATATTGCAATTTGGCTTGAGAACATTGAACAAGATTGTTCACTCATATTGTTTGGCTCATACCCAAAATCTGTCAGGATGAGGATAGTGTGTAAACAATGGACCCGAATACCCACAATAACTTTTAAGTAAAGTTTCGTTTGTCTCTCGTCGCTCGGGGGGGAGTGTGGAGATTTTCGCCAAAGAATTAGTGGGACGGCACCAATTTAGATTTAAAGACCCTAATCAAATGGATTATGATTAAAGTACAGACAACTAATTAGATCTTAACTCTTCTACAGAAAATGGGCTGCATCTAACCACTTGCCAAAAAATTGATATTAATGCTTAACCTGCATCCGTAAATTTCACGCGATTGCTGAGGAATATTGAGAATTGTTCTCAATTGAGAAACTAGCCTATGTTTGGACACGGAGGCTCCAAGCGGTGCCCGAAAATCTCGACGGCTCAAACAAACAGCTGCAAGAAATAACATGGACTGATGACGATATGAAGGTCAAAATGCTACACCCTGCTTGCGTCATGAGCAATGAAGATTGCAACACCAGCATGAGCACATGGAGAAGTGCTATGATTATTCTAACTTCATACTCAACGAGTTGTATGATGAAGAAAGTCGAACGCTCCGCTACGAGGCTTAGAGCGATGTGCAGGGCTAAGATGTCTGAGATTCATGTTTGAAATATTTTGTTTTATTTTTGGGTTTGTATGGCTAGCATTATGTATTTCAATGCAAGGCTCAGAGAACAAGTAGAGAGACTTAAGGGGAGATTAGGAGAGCTTACCACTAACGCTTAAGAACGGGGCAAGAGTTGCTGCTGTTGCCCGGTTGGACTTATCCTTATGCTACCGAAGAGTTAGTTTTTAAGAACTTAGAGATGTCTTTATGTTCCTAGTGCGACTAAAACCTTAATTTCTATTTCACTGTTGGTATTGGATTGGCTATAATGTTATTTTTGATCAAACGTTTGTTCAATATTAGTTTGAGAATAATTTGATTCGTTATGGTTCTTTAATTGACATCTCTATCACTTACATATGGATTTAGTGTCTAATAGCAATTGATAATCGGCATGATGAGAATACAATTGGTTTCAAAAGACCAAGAGATAGGTAAATAAAACGTATTTTGGCATCTTAAGCTTGGTCACATGGAAAGATAGGATTAAAAGTTTGGCTACAGAATCGTGTCTTAGGGTCCTTAACCCTCTGAAACGCATACTACTTGTGAATCGATGTTCTTCAGGAAAAAATTACTAAGATCTCCTTTTGTTGGACAGGAGAGAAGAGCTACTGAAGTACATGCCCTAATACATACTTGATGTATGTGGACGCATTCGATGTGTCGCTTGGTATGGGTGATATATACTACTCATTACGCTTATACGATGAATTATTCACCGGTAATGGGTACCTGTATTAATTAAACACGAATCTGAAGCCTTGAAAAGTTTAAAGAGTTTAGACAAGAAGTAAGAAAAAGCAAATGGGAAAACCAATTAAAGCTCTTCGATCAGATCGAGGAAGGGGAATACCTTCAGTACAGGATTTCCTACTATCTCAAGGAATAATGTATTGTCTCTCATGGACTCCTCTGGAACACACAGAATGAATGGCTGTCTGAAACGGAGAATCTGAACTTTATAGATATGATCGACTCCATGATGAGCTTTTATCAGATTTAGCCTAATCGTTTGGGGTTACGCACTTCTTACGGTATTATATTCTAAACAGAGTGCCCTTCAAATCTGTTCTGACCACACATATGAGATGTGGCATGGTAGGAAGCGCAAGTTTACTCATATTAAAATAAACTTGGGTGTCCCAGCTTATATTAAAAATTACAAGACACAAGTTGGAAAGCCAGATCAGGGTCAAGGTAGATTCATTGGGCTATCCCAAAGAATCACTTGGATACTATTTTATCTCCCTAGAAGGCGCATATATGTGATTTGTGGCGTCATACCTTCTTTCTTGAAAGTGAATTTAATTTGCTGAGCAGTGGAGAAAAAATAGAACTAGAGAGAAATCTCTTTAGAATCAAATATTCCAAGAGCTCCTCATGATACTCTGTGACACTTGAAGTTACACCGCCACCTGCCTCGCAAGTCTAGTAGGGTCTCCGTCCTCACTGAATAGATACATGGGATTATTTATAGAGGAGATGGAGGGAAATAGTTCCTAAAATGGAGATAAGGACCAAGAGATACCTAAAACTTATAGCGAGGCGATGTCAGACATCGACTCCGATTAAATGTTGGTAAGCTATAATCCTGAAATGGACTCATGTCTCAATTCAACGCATGGCCTTTGGTTGATCGCACCGGAGGGTATTGTACCTATTGGATGTAAATGGATCTTTAAGAGAAAGATTGGTTTCCTCGATGGAAACGGTAGCAACTATAAGCTAGCTAGTAAGCAAAAGTTATAGTCAACGCGAAAGGCATGACTATCCAAGGATACTTTACCCGTAGCCTATGCTTAAGTCTAATCAAGAACTCTGCTTGCTATTTGGCTGCACACTATGACTATGAGATCGGCAAATGGATGTGAAACTGCCTTTCCTAAATGGATATCTTGAAAGAAGATATCTATATGGAGCAGCCTTTGGGTTTCGACTTCCAAAGTATGAGAGATTCTAATGGTGTCAAGCTTCCAACGATCCATTTATGGATTGAAGCAAGCTTCTCCGAGTTTGGAACACATTGTTTTCAATGATGCAATTGAATCGTTCAATTTCATTCAGATGAGGAAGAGCCGTGTCATAAAAAAGATTCAGATGGAGTGACTGTTACTTCCCTCGTACTTGTACGTGGATGACATACTCCTGATATGGGAATGACATTCCTATGCTAACATACGTCAAGTTATGTTACTTAAAGATTTTCTATGAAAGACCTTGGAGAACATCTTATATCCTAGGGAATAAAGGTCTATAGGAATGAGACCTAAAGAATATCTTGGTTATCGCAAGCTAATGTACAATAGATAATGCTGAAAAGGTTCAGCATGGAGAATTCCAAAAGGGGTATGCGTACTCTAAAGACATGGATTCAACCTTCCTCTAAATGACTAATGTCTCGTAGACATAATGAAGAAAGATCAATGACCAGATCCCCTTATCCTTCAGCAATAGGAGCTGTAATGTCTGCGATGCTATGTACTTCGACCTGAATATAGCACAGGCTGTGATGTACAGCCGATATGGCAGTCCAACCCAGGGACAAAAGAAATAAAATTTGAAGTAGGGTCGTAAAGATATCCTTAAAAGTAACTTTGTCGAAATCGTTGGCGCTAACCATCTAATCCAAAAGCTCGAGCTGTTAGAAATACGCAAGCAATCACTTAAAGCGTACAGAAACAGCCGCCACGGTCCTCGATTGTGACTCGCCACCTGGCCTCACGCACCAATTTCGCAACATGACTTTCGCCCAACCCACCTCACGCCATTTCGAACATGAACTTTGCCCACATGCCTCCGCCTACAGGGCAGGGATCTCGGCGCATTTAAGTCCAAAACCCCCCTCTCAGCACCTGCACACCATTTGCACATGCAGGAATCGAAACCGGACTCTCGCTCTGATACGACTTGTCAATATGAATCCCTAGGATCTAAAAGGTAAAAGACAGACCTAGAGGGGGGGTGAATAGGTTAAACGGCAACAAATCTTCGATAACCGATGCAAATTTAAAGTAATGATAGACATCGGAAAAATATAAATCAGCCACCACGAGAATTAACGTGGAAACTCCAAACGCCGGAGAGAAAACCTACGGGACCGATCCACTACACAAGAAATCCACCTAAGATAAACATGAAGTAAAGTGATTAATCAACAAAATACAAGACTACGAAATACAAATTCTCAGTTGAGAAATTTTGCCAGTCCTCGATCGCTTGAAATCCTCCAACGCGATCACACTGCCGAATCCTTGCAGGGCCACCACGCCTCGATTCACGCAACGCCACCGAAATCCACTTGTCTTAAACCTGCGAGGACTCCAGCGCTAACGCTCCATCCGAAGCTCGTAGTAGATTTAACAATTTATGGATTAAACCGTGATCATAAAACCTTGATTCTTGAGAATATGGATGCAAGAAACTCAAATCTAAGCCGTTAGGTGTTCTAAAAAGATTATCTGCTCAATCGACGGTCATTGTGAGAATCCTCATATCATATTTATAGTTTAGATAGACTTCTAGAATAGACTTAAGGGATTTCAGCAAAACTCGACTCAAATTTAAAAACAGACCGGACGTGGTGCTCAGGGTCCGTCCTCCTCGAGAGACCGTCGTTGGGGAGCCGTCCCCAAGTGAGGTCCGGTCTTACGCTTCGTATAAGTACACTATACGTAACGGGAACCGTCCTCAATTTAGAAGAGCCGTCCCTCCTGCCACAAGGAAAACACTTACGGGGACCGGTCCTGCTGCCAGACGCAGAGACCGGTCTCCAAAACTCTACGGCAACAGAAGCTTGAGGGTCCGTCCCTCTGATCACAGGACCGGTCCCGACCCCTGATTTTCTTACAGAAACACTTTTGAATAAATTGAAAATTAAAACAGTCTCTAAACAACTTTTAATACATGAAAACTTTCACACAAAATTGTTTCTAATCATACCTGAGTTCTCAAGGGTCTTTGATCACATAAACTTCAATTCTTTTCGTCAATCTCATCTTCTGATTCTTCGAGACTCTATCCACACTCTTCACGAAATCCGCTCAACTATAAATCCTTACATACTTGAGAGAAACAAAGGATATGTCCTTGGTTTTTGGGGAGAGGAGAACTCAGCAATTAATGCTATGTCGGATTCGACTTTATGTCTGATAATAGACGATAGAAAATCTACGTCTGGTTATCTGTTTATTGCAATGGGGTCAATAGTATGGAAAAGTTCCAAAGCAGAGACATTGCAATCACTATGGAAGCGGAGTACAATCGCTGCATCTAAAGCTCCAGGAATCTTTTGGATCAAGAAATTTGTCACTGACTTGGGAGTGGTTCTTCCAGTAAGAGATCCCCTGCACTATACTGTGATAATAATGCGCGCGTAAGCATTAGCTTAAGAGGGCCATAGTCTCAATCAGAAAATCCAGGCACATTGAGCGGCGGTATCACAAGATCAGAGAGTACAAGTCAAGGTGTAAACATTATTGAAGTGCATGAAGGTTGCCTGCCACGATAATGTGGCGGACTACCGCTAACTAAGGCATTGATCAGCAGAAACTTGAGATCATCTGAGAAGATGGGCTTAGTAGCATGCTTGATGCTTTTAGTGCAAGTGGGAGATTGTTAGTTGATATCCTAGAAGCCTATCAGCTGACCGATTTTTATTTTCTATGGACATATATTGACTTAATCTTTATTATTTATATAATTGGCCTTTTTATTCCATTCTTATTAATGTGTCCATAGAATCGCCTTGAATTAATAAGATGAAGATATGTATCTCAGAGTTGAGAATTTGAGATACATATTATTGGTGATTAACTTCATAAATGCTCTCAATCGACGGATCATATGGGGACGATGATAGATCCGGTAAAGATTGATGTGTGTGCAGCTTCCCTTTGGGATGACGACATCTCGAATCATCAGTGTGGGGACACTGGAGTCGGAGCATGCAGGTGGTTGTTGGAGAACAAAGGTTACTCGAGCGTTGACCAACTAACGAACAGTTACATGGATGTCTACTCATAGTCAGTAACTGGTTCGTTTCAGTGTATACAACTATCCTAAATCTGCGACACCTACGGCCATTCAAGATAATGAGGCTAACTGTACGTTGACTATCGCAACAAACTCTGATCTAGCCCATCGTCTTAGTAGTAATATGTTGGCTGCAGTCGGTTCATATCATGAATGGTCTGTGTTTATAGGGATCTATCGCTCTCCGGTAGATGAGATAATTAGTTTCTAAATGCTATTTGTAGGCAAAGCTCAGAATCCTCGCCGGGGTAAATATGGTGTATGAAAGATTTTCGCAGAGACGTAAACATCGAGAGCTTCTGTCCTGATCAAATTTGTCATAATGAAACCGGTGATGGGGTTTGAACGAATATTCCATGACCCTCGCACATTCAGTTGGAACTAAGCCGAAATAGAAGGATTGTATTGGTTACGTAACTGCACTAGAGGTCAGTCGATATTCACATTCTGACTGGATTGCCACTACATTCTGCTAGGCGTCACTGTGATTGTGGGACCAATAGAAATAATTTATTAATTTCTATTTTAGGTGGAATCAAAGAGTTGAGCCAATCGAAAAGAGTTTCGATGATTGATGTAATGAGATCTCATCAATCAATTATATAAATAATAAAGATTAAGTATAAATATATGTCCCATAGAAAATAAAATGCGTCAGCCTGATAGGCTTCTAGGGCATACAACTAACAAAAGGTTCACCTTCTTCTTCTGTATCTTGTGCCACTGAAAGAGCGCCAGCAATCATATCTTCATAACCGTATCTCTGTGGTGGTTTGATTTGTCTCCTCGCTCTGCATGTAGCAATGCTCTGCCTCTCAACTTGTGGGGTTTCAGTTATTGAGGTGTCTGCCGACTGAACTTGTGTTGACTGAAAAAATCCTGCGACTGAACTATACCATCGGTCTCTACCTCCACCTGCTTGCTAGCACTCGGGGTCTCATCAGAAGAATTACGGTTAGGATATAACATAGCAGATTCATCAAATGTGACATCCCTACTAATAATTAATTTTGACGATTCAGGACACCACAATCTATATCCCTTAACCCCCGATGCATAACCAATAAAAATGCACTTTTTAGCCCTAGGTTCTAACTTGCCTTTATTGACATGAACGTAAGCAGGGCAACCAAATATTCGAAAATTAGAATAATCAGAAGGGCTGCCAGACCATACCTCCTCCGGAGTTTTGCAATCAACTGCTGATTGTGGAGATCGATAGCATGCCGTAGAGATCGCCTATGCCTAGAAACTCTTAGCAAAGCCAGCATTAGAGGGCATACAACGAGCTCTCTCCAAAAGAGTTCTATTCATCCGTTCGGCCACCTCGTTTTGCTGTGGAGTATGCCTAACGGTCTTATGCCTGACGATTCATTCATTCATATAGAATTCTTTAAACTCCGTCGACGAACAGAATTCCAAACCGTTGTCGGTCCTTAATCTTTTGATCTTCTTTTCAGTTTGCTTCTCAATCATGCCCTTCCACTGCTTGAAATAATTGAACACCTCATCCTTACTTTTCAGAAAGAACGCCCACACTTTACGAGAATAGTCATCAATAAAAGTCAACATATATCTAGCACCACCATGAGTAGTAGTACGAGAAGGTCCCCAAAGATCAGAATGAATATAGTCTAGAGTACTTTTTGTTCGGTGAACTGCGGCCTTAAAGCTCACTCTCTTTTGTTTGCCAAGAATACAATGCTCGCAGAAGTCCAATTTTTCTAAACTCTTACTACCAAGTAGACCTCTCTCATCCAACTTCATCATACCATATTCACTCATATGGCCTAGTCGCATATGCCATAATCTGGTGCTATCCGAATCTAACATAGAGCAAGAAGTCACTACTGCTGAACCTGTCACAGTGGAACTCTGCAGAACATATAACATGTTGGACAACTTGGCCTTCATCACTACAAGATTCTCTTTAGCGACCTTCATTAATCCATCAGCTAACGAATACTTAAAGCCTTTAGTATCAAGTGTACCCAACGAGATCAGATTTATCCTCATATCCGGAACATGCCGAACCTCAGATATAGTCCTCACTACTCCATCAAACATCCGTACCCGAACAGTGCCAATTCCAATAACTGTACACTTAAAGTGATTTCCTATCAATGCATCTCCACTTTCAATAGGCTTGTACGTCGGGAACCATTCTCTATGCATGCAGATATGGAAGGAACATGCGGAGTCCATAAGCCACTCATCCTGTCTGCGTGTCTTATCTGTAACTGTGAAGACGATATCATTTTTATCTGATTCTCCTGCTGCAATACTTGTTTCTACTTCAGTATTGGTGTTTTTCTGATCTTGATTTTTATCACTGTTATTCTTCCGCTGCTCTTTATTTTTCAACTTGAAACAATCAGCTTTTATGTGACCCTTCTTCTTACAATAACCACAAATCAGATTCATGTGCTTTGACTTTGATCTAGATGTACCTCTATAACCAAAACCCTTCTCTCGAGACCTCCCTCTAGCGACCAAACCTTATCCTGAAGCTCCACCTGTCTCGTTGCTTATCTGTATGTCAATGTAATACACTGGATCTTAGCAAATTGCAAGATTCGAGTGTTTGATCTGTGTGTGGAGCTTTTCCACAGTTTTTGGAGGGTCGTTGATAGTGTTCCGACCCCTGGCAAGCACCCCGAGGGTGTTGGTTTGAGACTTGGCACCAAAATCCCAAAATTAGAATTTTTGGTCAGCCCTCGGATAGCCTGCAGCAGGGCTTGTACCGGAACAAGACTGGTCTTGTACCGGTACAAGGATTGATGGTTGTACCGGTACAGCCATCGGGCTTGTACCGGTACAGAGCCGCAGACCGCGCGACCCGAGCCTCGGGTTTGCATTTTCGCAGGCTTGTAGCCGGTACAAGAGGCCCGTGTTACCGGTACAAGAGAGGCAGATTTCGTGCAGTTTGAACTGCGGGGTTTTTTCGCGAATGTAGCCTATCTATTCATAACCTCATGCCCCTTAGGGCGTTCCCTGAGCGTCAACAGCAGCAGAGAAGAGCGTAGGGGAGTTTCTCCACACCCTCTCCTCTCTATCTTTTTTTGAATCTTGCGTTGGTTTAATTTTTGATTTATAAGCCATCTCTTTCCCCCTCTTTTTTGCCTTCTGTGGTGTTCTCATCCTCCGATGGAAGGAGCTTTGAAGCTTGCCTTGGAGCTTGTTGAGGGGAGATTTCAGATTTTGGGGACATTGAACACTTTGGAGGCTTCCAAAGAGAGTTAGAAGCTTAATCTTTTCCCTTTGATCTAATTTATAGGATTGTCTTGGATGAATAACCCTAGATGTAGATATTTAGTTTATTTGGTATTTTGAAATCTAGGTGCTTATTGGAAAAGCTAGATTTTGAGTGGACTTAGAGCTTCCATTAGTTGGATTGGATGAACCCTAGCTCTCTTTTGCGAGCTTTAGAGGAGATGTTTGCACTAGAGGTGAGTTCTCGCCTATGCTTGAAGTAGTTAATCGATTGAGCTAGGTATTATTTCGTTTTGCCGGTATACACATGTTTCTATACGCTTCAGGAGTATAGGAACATAGAGGGAACACCTCGTTGGGTGAGCGAACGAGGAGTTTTCGTCGTCATGTGGGTTTTGGCTTGGTGGAAATGGACGAAATGGCGCTATGCTTCTTATGCACTTGTCGTAAGAAATTTTTAAGTTTCAATATTCTAATGTTAACATGGAAATTCTATATAATTTTAGAAACTTAAATCATGCCTTGGCTGTATATAAAATTTCACTATATAGTAGAGCTATATGAGAGATATATGCATACCGGAACGCTGTTATTTTTGCAAGTGTAAAAATAACATCTTCTTATGAGGATTATGACTTGGAATATTACTGGTTGAATATAGTTGCCATGCTTGGAACTCCGTCTGAACAAAAGTGTCATCTAAGGGACTTGGAACTAGCAAACTGTTAAACTGCAACATGAACATATTGATAAGCCACGAAACGTATCTGCATATTCCATGTTAGAGACATGATGACATAGAGATAGGCCATTGAGATACTTGATATATTCCATGTTGTTAGACATGAGGACTTGGTACTTGAGACGGATCATTGCTTACTTGCCATTTGTGTTCATTCGCACATGCTTGTGAGGGTCGCTCCCTACAAGCCGGCACTCCAGAGATAGCCATCGCGACACATGCTCGCCATGCGGGATTGGGCGCCGAAGTGGATTGCCGTGGGGGAGGCTCATCCCTAGAGTGGGGATGTTGACTACCACGGGGCCATTAGGCACGGCTCAGGCCAGACAGCCTTCGGGTGAGTCTTATATATATGATTGGGACTTGGTGACAGAACATGCTATGTGAACCTTATAACTGTTAAAGTGGACTTGGACTAGAATAGTAAACAATGACATCTTTACTATTACATTGTGGACTTTGGATAGTTGCATAATCATGCTTTATATGTTGGGTGTTCATGTGCATATAGCTAGTAGTCGCTTCCTCACATATGTAAATTATGCTAAGTAGAGGTATCATGTTTTTCGGTACTCGTTTATTTATTTATATACAGTGCATTTATCGTTTTTGTTATGATGTACACTGACCCCTTTTCTATAGTTTCGGGCCTAGTGGTGCATTTCACTGAAGTCAGTAATTGCCCACTGGGAACTATTTTCAATAGTTCTCACGCCCCTGTTTCTATGTTTCCTTTTCAGAGCCTTCGGCACCGGCGGAGGCACGGGATCGCAGCAAGGGTGTCGCGTAGCTAGCTCGCGGAGAGTTCTTTTGCGCTAGGTGGTTACTCCTCCATTTTTTTATATTTTGTGAGAGGGGGAGAGGTTTTGTACCATGTATAGAGAGACCACCTTGTACTCCTTTTAGCACTTGTTATGGGATCCCTATTGTACTTACTTTATGTT
Organism: Ananas comosus; assembly: GCF_001540865.1. NCBI lineage: Eukaryota > Viridiplantae > Streptophyta > Magnoliopsida > Poales > Bromeliaceae > Ananas > Ananas comosus. Next base: position 1,085 of record NW_017891751.1, on the reverse strand, counting down.
TCTATTTAGTGGACTTTCAGCTTTATGTCCTTTCCTTGTTATAGAACTAGTTATACAATGCTCTGATATCTCTAGATCTCTTGTATTATTGCTTTTATTATTGTTGTTAGTAGACGCCTTATATGTTTTAGACGTATGGCGGGTCTGGGCACGTGCCGGGCGGGCTTCCGCTGGGTCCCGGGGCGTGACAGTCAATTCTCTCTTTTGAAAGTAAAGAGGATTTAATATCATCGAGACATAGAGCATCTCGTCCAAACAAGAAAGTCTCACGAAAATTCTTATAAGAGGGCGGTAGGGAACATAATAATAAAAGGGCTTCATCTTCCTCCTTGATTTTAACATCTATCGAGCGGAGATCCGTAATAATAGAATTAAATTCATCTAAATACGACTTAATAGAGGTACCTTCCGCCGTGCGCAACATGAAGAGACGTTGCTTCAAATGTTATTTGTTGGTGAGAGACTTCGTCATGTAGAGAGACTCCAATGTAAGCCAAAGCCTTGCAGCGGTCTTTTCATCCAAGACCTCGCGCAATATCTCATCAAATAAACATAATTGTATTGCTGTAAGAGTTTTATCATCAATCTTGTCACGCCACGTGCCCCGCCTATTTGGTCGGGTTCGGGTACGCCGACAGACCGCCGAACGGACAGAGTTTGTACGTCCTAGGCGTCGCAATCAATACAATACAAGGGTTCCAACCAGGAACAATATTCAACATTCAGATTGCATAAGGAAATATCAAAAACATAAACAGCTAACTATTACAAGCATTCACATACATGCTTTATACATCACAATTACATATTACTTCTCAAATACAATTTAAGTTATTACAACTTTTACTTTTTCCTTCCCTCTACCCCTAGGCTATGCCGACTCGGGGTACCGCTATCTCGGTCTCGGGGGTAGGGTGCTAGTTATGGAGTTACGCCCTTACCTCGTGCCGCCGCGCCGTTCACGTACGAATCTGTAACACTCCAAAACAACGTGGGGTGAGAACCAACTCCATGGTTCCCAGTGGGTACGGCCACCCAAGGGAAAAGCTCGACCAATAGGTCCAAGGAGGCACTGCAATCATGTT
>NW_017891750.1:12362-13309 GCF_001540865.1 Ananas comosus | reverse complement strand
CCTTTGGTGATTTTAACATCTTTGGCTTTTCTAAAGCTTACCAACACGTCTCTTGGTCGATTTTACACGAAGTCTAACTCTCGTGTTTCGAGAATTCACTTCCTCACATCCTCCCCTCCTAAAAAAGAGTTTCGTCCTCGAAACGAATTCAGTACTTAATTAACTCATACCTCATTACATTTCCTCAAAGAGATGAGGATAGTGCACTTTCATCGTTTCCTCGAGTTCCCACGTGGCCTCACGATCGTCGTGATTGGTCCAACGAATCTTCACATAGAGAATCTCGCGATTTCTCAGCTTCCGCACTTCTCGAGCAATGATCATCTCCAGAAACTCTTCATAGCTCAAATCCTCTTGTAGATCCGGCGGTTCATAATACATAACGTGCTCGGGATCGTGAACATACTTGCGAAGGTTAGAAACGTGGAATACATCATGCACGCCCGCGAGCTTCGGCAGTAATGCTAGTCTATATGCTACTGCTCCAATACGTTCCAACACTTCGAACGGTCCGATATATCGGGGACTCAACTTTCCCCGCACCCCAAAGTGTTTCACACCCCTCATTGGTGAAACCTTCAAGAAAACGTGGTCACCTACCGCGAATTCCAAGTCTCTACGGCGTTTGTCAGAATAGCTCTTTTGCCTCGACTGTGCCGTAAGTAGCCTCTCACGAGCAAGACGGACCTTCTCTTCCGCCTCTCGCAATACGTCTGGGCCCAGTGCCGCAGGTTCACCTACATCACTCCAACATATAGGGGATCGGCACTTCCGTCCGTATAGGACCTCAAACAGTGCCATCCCAATGCTAGCTTGATAACTATTATTGTAGGCAAACTCGGCCATCCTCAAATGGTCTGCCCAACTACCCTTGTAGTCAATGACACACGCCCGCAACATATCCTCCAGAATCTGTATAGTCCTCTCTGACTGCCCATCTGTCTGAG
>NW_017891750.1:0-12337 GCF_001540865.1 Ananas comosus | reverse complement strand
TCGGGGGCTCAACTTACCCCGGATCAAATCTTCTAATTCCTTTGTGTCGGCAGGACTTTTAAGAAACACATGGTTCCAATCTGAAAACTCCAAGTCTCGTCGACGCGTATCAGCATAACTCCTTCTGCCTACCTCTGAAGCCGTTTCAAGCAATTCGCTCCGAGCAATTGCGAACCTTGTCCTTGGCTTCTGGAGCGCACATCTGGCGGCTAAAGCCAATCTTCTCGCCAACTTCACTCAATGAAGTGGGCGATTTCTCACTTCCGTCCATAGAGTGCTTCGAACGGTGCCATCTTTGATGCTTGCTTGATAAACTATTGTTATATAGCAAACTCTCTGCCATCGCGTTAGATGCTGCGGACCATCCTTCCCTGAAGTCGATCACGGCAAGCTCGAAGCATATCCTCGAAGAGTCTGTATAGTACGCTCCGACTTGCCGTCATCTGCGGGGTGGAAACAGTGCTTGAAGTCCAAACGCGTACCCAGAGCGTTCCTGTAAGCTTCTTCCAAAAGTTGTTTGATACAAAACGGGGGTTCTCATCCGGTAAACGATAGGGAAGTAGGTTACCCGTGCAATCGAACCAATTTCTATCCAAGGTATACCTGTGCGAGTCTTCACCAGTCCCAAGTAGTGTGGATAGGTATTTGAAATTGCGGGCCGATTTTCGTCATCTTATCCACAAATCACGCAAATTAGCGTTCATTGGCCCGGCCCGTGGTGAGCGAGCAATCCTATCACGAAATCCATTGGCGATCTTTTCTCCATTTCACACTGGAATAGGCAATACTCTGAAGCTTTCCCCGCGGGAACTCGGTGCTTCTGGCCTTCACGTTGTTGGCAAGTTAAACCATCTAGCAAACAAACTCCCAACATTCCTTTTTCATCCCGGGCCACAATATAAATAGTTTTTCAAATCCTTGTAACATTGTGGGCCTCCCGGATGTATTACGCATCGCTGCTCGGTGTTGCTTCTTGAAGAATGTCTCTTAAATCTCCCAAAAATCCCGGGGTATACAAAGTCGCCCGCACGGAAACGCATCATATCCGTCTACCGTGTCTATAGTGGTGAAGTACCGGTGCAACCATTTCAAAACATCCTCAGCTCGGATCTTTTGCAGACTCCGAAATCGGAAGCTTGGCTCTTTTTTAATCTTATTCCAAAAGTGTAGGTTGCACCACCAAAAGCCTATCAGTCTCAAAGGTGTATTTCAGAGCCACCCACCTTCCAAACTCCACAGCCGCTTCATCTGCTCAACAACGGTGTGTGAAGTAACCACAAGCATCGCTAAGTTTTTCGTCGTTTTTCCGGATTAGCGGCATCCGGCCACCACGTTTACCTTGCCCGGCGTGGTAAATATCGTCAAATCATAATTCCTCTGTGAGGTAGCTCCCAACCATCTGCGCTGCCTCAAGTTTCAACTCCTCTGAGTGAATAGAGATACTTTTAAGCTTTTTGATCAGTATATATTCGCACCGCTCGCCATTAAGGTAAACTGGCCCATAGCTTCAATTGCCAAAGACTACGGCCGCCCAACTTCCAAATCGTGGGTAGGGTAATTTCCTTTCATAATTCCTGTCTTCAATTGGGGAGGCATACGCGATTCACTTTCCCGTCCTGCACCACAAACTACAGCCCAATCCATTAAAGGAAGCAATCACTATAAAGTCACCATACCCCTGCGGCGGCCAGCAGTCGGCAAGGTAAGATCGGGTAGGCAGTGGTCATCTCTGCTTCAAACTCTTGGAAGCTTCTTTTCACACGCATCATTTCCCAAATGGAATTTACGTTCCTTGGTCGCGTAGCCCTGTGAGGGGAGTAAGACAAACTTAGCAAGATTCCTCGGACAAACCGCGGTAGTAGCCGCCAAACCAATGAAGCTTCGAATTTCCTCGCGTCACACTCGTCGCGCTCGGGCCAATCCTTGATAGGCTTCATTTTTCGGTCCCGGTCCCGGCTATGCCTGATCCTGAAAGTCACATTGGCCTTAAAAACGGCCACTCTCAAGCCAAAATTTTACACTTCTTCAACTTTGGCCGCTAGAGCTTCTTTTCCCCGAAGCACTTGAAGTACCTAGTCTCAAGTGTTTCCTCGTGATCCGCGTCATCCGATGAATACACTTAAGATGTCGTCGATAAACACCACAACGAACCTGTCTAAATTAAGGCCTTGAAACACGGTTCATCAAGATCCATAAAGCTGCGCGGGCATTGAGTAAGCCAAACCGCATAACGGGTCAAAACCATAATGTCCGTACGTGTTCTAAAGCCGTCTTCGACCACATCCTCAGGTCTGAATCCTCAACTGCGTGATATCCCGCTTGCAAGTCGATCCTTGGGATATATACACAAGATCCCTTGAAGTTGATCAAATAGATTCATCAATCTCGGTACATGGATACTTGTTCTTTAATCGTGGAACTTTATTAAGTTCACTGTAGTGCAACGCACAAGGCGAAGTGATCCATTCCTTCTTTTCACAAAACTCAAAACCGGTGCTCCCCCAAGGTGACACATACTCGGTCTCACGAAAACCCTTGTCCAGGAGATCCCTTGCAATTGTGCCTTCAGCTCCATTCAACTGCTGGCTGGTGCCATCCCTATAGGGCGCTTTGAGATTGGCGGGTAGTCCCGGGGCGGAGATCCACCACAAACTCAATCCCCCCTATCCCTATCCGAGGAGGCATTGCCTGGAAGCTCCGCTGGTGAACACATCTCCAAATTTCCGTACTACGGGAATATCTCTCAATTCCTAGGGGCGTCCATCCTCGACCCCGCAACACAATAGTAGCCAAATAGGCAAACGCAAGCTCTTACTAATCAAGCTGCCCGAGCTCAGAAGAGCTAATCGTCATCGCAAATAGGCGAACTCTGGCGAATCCTCGGTAACATCAAACCTCCGCCTTTGCCCGCTGCCGTCTCTAAAATGTCACGTTCCGATTTCTTTCACAACTCGATAGTGGCGGTAGTATCTAGTCAACCAAGTTCATGCCCAACACTACATCAACTCTCCGAGTTTATGCAAAGCTAGCAAGTCACGGGCATGATCCAATCTCCAACCGAACGGCGCAACTCGGGCCAAAACTCTCGAATGTCCCAAAGTAATGATCGGGTACAACAACCGCCCCGATGCAACAAAGATACAAGTGGATGCCCATGCAGACTCGGCAAACAGCCGGGTCAATGACATGAATGCGATGCACCAGGTACTCAAACAATAGCTCTAGCTCGAATCCATAAAGTAAATGATACCTGTCGACCTACATTTCTTCTGGCTTACCGCCGCTCTGTCAGTCTGGGCGCGCGTACATGCGCCCGCCTCGGTGCTCTGTCGTGACCCTTTCCGTCTGCTTGCTGAAATTTCTGGCGTTCTCTGTCTTTCTAGCCTGGTGATGCGCAGAAGATGTCCCTGACTGGGGATCCGGGGCGATGCTGGTGCGGATTGCCGAAGATTGGCTGCTGGGCTGGGCCTCCGGACAGTCGACTGGAAGTGGCCCTCCTGGCCACACAAAGAAGCACCTGCCCCTGCTGCTGTATACACTGCCGCGGGTAACTGGGGACCCCACAGATCCGCAGCGGGCGGCCTGACGACGATCGGTCCTCCTCGCTGAGTCGACTGGCCGCGTCTCCCGGCGCTGGTCTCCTACTCCTGGATGCACTCGGTCGCCTCCGTAGTGCGTCTGACTCGCTACTCTCAGCCGCTGGCCTCTCTTGCCCTTGCCTGTATCTAGGGCTCGCGACGCCCTGCAGATCCGCCCTCCTGCTCACTATTCAAGGGCTCGATCCACAACCTCCGGTAGGTCGGAAGCGTTGAAGACGCACCAAACCGAGAAAATAGAAGGCGCAAGCCGGCGCTCAAAATGCGGGCCCTTGTAACTCGTCGTCCCTGCACAACGAAGGTACACAGTGTGTATCCGGGAGAACTCCGCCCTCTCGTACTCAGCATGCTGACGCTCATCCTGCGGCGCAACCTGCGCAAATCCTGCCTCATTCTTCCTCTTGACGCCTGGTAGGAAGTGCGTGTGTGCCAGTGAAGCTCCTTGAACCCTTATCCAAGTGATCGCTGCAAGTCGGTGTGGGTTGTCCTGGATGTCCTAACGCACCAGACACGGTAGGCCTTCGCGTCCAGAAAGAGTGTGTGGCGAGCCAAACTCTGTCCCGCTCCTCTCCACAAAGGTGGCTCGAATACAACTTCTCAAGTGCATTAACCACTTCCAACAATCCAGTGGTCGACGTTCTTCCCGCGCCATCAAACTGTCCTCGCAGGCTGCACTCCTGAACTGCGCTGAGGCGCTCCAATAAGCCGATCCCGGCTCGGCTCCTCGCAATCCACGGGGAAAGAGCTCCTGTCAGCGGTCTCTGAACACGGTAGTGGCCGCCAGCCTACCTCCTCCGAGGTGCGGCTCGCCGGTGCCGCACTGCAAGAACTTGGGCCGGGGAACTGCGCCCTCGGTGGCGACATCCACGCCACAGGTGCTGGCGGTGTGGGGCCCTGGTCTCCCTCCGAGGCTGCTGTACTGCTGAAGTAGGAGGTCCTCAAGATGCTTCATCCGCGCCTCCTGCCGTGAGCACCTCGGCCTGCTCGCCTGCGCGCGCTGCCCTCCGCTGCTCTGCGCAATAGATCAGTGAGAACCGCAAGCTGGGCCTCAAGTCGCGGATCCTCACTAGATCTCGGAAAGTAGCGGGAGGTCTCGGACCTCCTCGGGCTGGCAACGCGATCATCCGCCCCGGCAGACTGGGGAGCGAGTAATCGGCAATCGTCCTACAGCATATAAAAGCGGCAAGTTATGTAACCCACCTATCGCATCCCCGCTTCAAGTAGTAAAATGCCCATAATCATGCGAAAGTAAGGAAGTGTCCTTCACACTCAAGCTCCCGATGATTACGTTTGTCGGCCGCAACGTAATACCCTCCGCGAAGTTAGAAGCCATACACTCCCGATCAAACTCATAACTTTTAGAGTTGTCCATAAACCCAATCAAAGAATACTTTCGCTTCACGATGTCAATTAGACCTCGTCATCTCACGGCCTAATTCCTCATAGCCAAGCCGGCTAAGGTTCGCCTAGGTCCCACTAAGACTCAACCCTAGGCTCTGATACCAAATTAATCTTTCACGCCCGCGACCGGCGGAGGCCCTCCCGTGTAGCCGTGCCCAGACCGCGCCATATGTCTACCACATATAAGGGCCGTCCTGACAAGAAAAGCGGAAGAAAGCAAGAGATAGAACAAATACAAAGAAGTGAATAGACTAACAACATAATGATATCAGAGCCCAAGTAAGTTTATCATCTACACCAAAGAAAAGAATAAAGCTTAGTCAACAAAGATAACCACTAAGTAGTACCATATCTGTCTCAAAAGTACAAAACGGTGGTCTCTACCAAAATACGGGTACACCTCTCACCCCTCACAAAAGAAAACACGAGCAGGTAGACACCTAGTCGAACGATCCGGTAAGCGCGCTAGCCTGAGGCGATACCCTTTCCGCGATCCCTGGCCTCACCCAGAGTGCGCAAGGCATCTGAAAAACTCGAGAAAAAGGGCGTGAAACTATACAGCTATAGTTCCCAGTGGGCAATTACTGACCTCAGCGTCCCTGCCTCCACTAGGCCCAAAAATAAGGGTAAGCCAACGATGCAATATAATAAGCATAAAAGGAAGCATGGTCAATAAACTGCTTGCAAAGAGAGAGGCATAAGTAAAATGCTATACTACTATATCCTCATAAGACATGTTCCAAACTGTTGTACATCTACTCTATCATAAGAAAAGCAACAAATGGCAAATCTGTTAAGCGTTACAACATTTATTCATTACATGATGTATAAGCTCTTACATCGGCCAACCAAGCACTACTGTGATGAAATAGGTAACTGATCAAGTATGCTACATGTCCCAACACTATGCCTAAAACATATAAAGTGTAACTCAACTACTAAACTATCTAAGTAGTGATTAGTCCATTCTCAACACCTATCGATTCCATTTCAATTAAGGACCTACCAAAGAGTAGTCCAGGCTTGTGCACGCACATAAGTGCCTGTTGTTAGCACAACGATCCTTACTCTTGGAATGTGTCTTCCACTCCCCCGTAGGCTTCTCAACTATCGCACGAGGATTATAAGTCGCGTAGGCTAACTCCGGCAGTGCCGGCTTGTAGGAAGCGACCCGTTCACGAAGCATGTGCGACATGAGCACACAATGGCAAGCAAGCAAGTCCAAGTCTCAAAATCCAATCCTCATGTCTCTAACATGGTATGGTCACTAGCACTCCGAAGATCTCGTCTCAAGTCACAAGGTTAAAGTTTCAATATTGCTAGCCTAGTGCCCCTTAATGACACGTAGCAATATTAATGTTCAACATATTCCAAATCCCTCAAGTGGCCCTATCCACTAGGTTTACACCGTCCGAAGCTACATTGCCGCTTGATTGACGATTATGCCTCTCTAATTCCATACCTTCTAAATGGCAATCCTTGTCAATTTTCATTGATCAAAGTAAATGTAGGGTTTTAATGCATGAATCGAACTCATTTTATACTATAGAAGCATGATACCACGTCTATATAGAATGCTAAATGCACTATGGCCCTAACTAAGATACTCTCTACTCATAGAGAGTCCAAAATTTCATTATATAACTAACGTAGGCCTGTCTTAAGCATTCTAAAATTCCCAATAAATACGATATAACAAGAATATGCATCTTCATTTAAACAACACTTAATTAGCAAGAAAATGAGGATTTCTCATTGTGTGGCTTAGGTCAAACCCACCGAACCGATCGCGTTAGAGTCCATCGATTTCGCCGAAGCCAAGTTGTCCACGAGCCTAGATACCCTAAAAAGTGTCAGTGAAGAGATACGGGAGCCATCACGACCAACCGATCAAGACTCAACACATTAACTAGCAAAAAGCGGCAAAATTTACCTCAAGATAGGAAACTCTCCAAAGCTCCAAATGAAGAGCTGACCCTTCCAATCCAAGCCAAGGAAGAGTTCATAAACCAATCAATCTAGACCCCAAAAAGCCCTAGATCCAACAAGTCCCAAAAATAAACCTTATATACCCATTCTAGGGTTTCAACCACAAAGAAAAATCTCAAATCCAACCGTACTAAGATGGAGAGAAAGGCCTGACCAACCTTCAAGGAAGCTTCAATCAAGCTCAAAGGGTGAAGATTTCTCCTTTGCAAAGCTCCAAGTCCAGCCTTCAGCGCCAAGGAAGATGAGAGGGTTGAGGAAAGATGCTCCAAGTCACTAGATCCTCCAAATCTGTTCTTCTTCTTCCCTCCTTCTCCTTCTTCTCTCCTCTTTCTTCTACTCTTTTCCTAACTAAGGATATGGAAGGAGCGTGTGAGGGAGGAACATTGAGAAAGAGAGAGGGGAGGGGTCATATAGACCACTCTAAAGTAACAAAATCCAACCAGGCCCCTCAAAAGAAACCAAGAATTGCAACAAGCCCGGACTGTGGCAGTTTTCGCCCAGAGGGACCGGTCTCCCTCCCCACAGGGACCGGTCTCTCGCTGCGAGTAATCCCGAAAAACCCAGCGTTCGGGAACCTGTCTTCTCCCCTGCGCGGGACCGGTCTCTCACGCGAAGACGCGTTCTTGGGAACCGGTCGTCGCCTGCGGGACCGTGTGCTCAGGCTGCCTCAACTACTGCTCACTGGGGATAACCCGGTCTTCTCATTCCAGGGACCGGTCCCGAGAGTACCAAACTCTCAGGGACTTGTCTCAGAATTTCCAGTTTTCGAACGTTTTAGGTCGGAATACATTCTACAACCCTCCCACCAGTGTGGAAAATTCTCTGAGAATACACACCAAACTCGAACCTCGCAATTTGCAACAGGTCCAGTGTGTTACAAGTAGTGCCTCCATAACGTTCGAGAGCAAACACTACACGCGGCCAACTCTAGTGTCCATGTACAGGGTAGTTCTTCTCATACACTCTTCAACTGACGGGACGCATAAGCCGATCACCTTCCGGCCTGCATCAGAACAACCCTAAGGCCCGATTGTGACGCGTCGCTATACACCACGAAGTCTTCATCTTGCACCGGTAAGGCGAGCACCGGAGTCGAAGTTAATCTATCCTTCAACTCTTGAAAACTCCGATCGCACTCGTCATTCCAAATGAACTTGGCGCCTTTTCGAGTCAGACGGGTAAGTGGACCCACGATCTTCGAGAATCCCTCCACGAACCGTCTATAATAACCCGCTAAACCCACGAAGCTTCAAACTTCCGTGACGTTAGTCGGGCGAGGCCAATCCTTGATCGCCTCCACTTTCCTCGGGTCAACAGATACTCCGCCCTCGGAAATGACATGCCCAAGAAATGCAACCTCTCGGAGCCAAAAGTCGCATTTCTTAAACTTAGCATATAGCTTTTCCTCCCGAAGGACTTGAAGCACTATTCTCAGATGCTCGGCATGTTCCTCGTCACTACGAGAATAGACCAAGATGTCGTCTATAAAGACCACGACAAATCGGTCCAAGTACTCCTTGAAGACACGGTTCATTAAATCCATAAACGCTGCCGGGGCATTAGTGAGCCCAAACGGCATGACCGTGAATTCATAGTGTCCATACCGCGTGCGAAACGCGGTCTTTTGAACGTCTTCCGGCTTAATCTTGAGCTGGTGATAATCGGACTGCAGGTCAATCTTCGAATAAACTTGAGACCCTTGCAATTGATCAAACAGATCATCAATCCTCGGTAACGGGTACTTGTTCTTGATTGTGACCTTGTTCAACTCGCGATATTCTACGCAGAGTCGAATCGATCCATCCTTCTTTCGCACGAATAGGACCGGGGCTCCCCACGGCGACACACTTGGCCGTATGAATCCTTTATCGATAAGATCTATCAACTGAGCCCGTAACTCCTTTAATTCTGCCGGCGCCATCCGATACAGAGCCTTCGAGATAGGTGCGGTTCCTGGAACCAAGTCTATCACGAACTTGATCTTCCGGTTTGGTGGCATTCCCGATAACTCCGCGGGAAATACATCTGGAAATTTTCGGACCACGGATAGCTCCTCAAGCGTAGGAGTCGTCCTCTCGACTTCTACAACGGTCGCCAAATAGGCCACACAACCGCTGTTAATCAACTTCCTTGCTCTCGTCGCCGACACCATCGCAGTGAAACGCGAGCTTCCACAGGCCCGGTAGACAAACTCTTCTTGGCTCGGTTCGCGAAAGGTGATCACCTTACTTCTACAGTGAATAGTCGCATAGTACTTCGAAAGCCAATCCATTCCCAAAATGACATCAAAGTCCTTCAGCTTCTTGAACATCAACATACGGATGGGCATTATCCAATCGCCCAACCGCACTGGACAAGACGAACACTCCATCCGGACTAGAAAGTCGCGTCCGGGGCCCGATACCCTCCAAGTGCTTTTACTCTCTTGTAGTTCTATGCCATGTGTGCGTGCAAATGACCTACTGATGAATGAATGTGTAGCACCTGTATCAAACATGGCCCTGGAGCGAACTCCGTTAATTAAAACCATACCTGCGAGTACATGGCGATCCTCCGCCTCAGCAGGCTCTCCGGCTCGAGTTTGGGCGGCGAATACCCGCCCGCTCGGAGCTGATCTCTTTGCCTCCGGTTGGCGTGGTACCATCGCACGTCCAGCCGATGACACAGCAGGTGGAACTCCCCCATAATGTGCCGGAGTCGTCGGAGCCGACACGACCGAAGGGGGAGGCGAAGCCCTCACTGGACAGTAGCAGCTAATATGACCCGCCTGTCCACACGTGAAGCACTTCCCTTCCCGTTGATCACACGTCCTCGGCTCGTGGTTCCCTTCGCAAATCGTGCACCTCTGCGATCCGCGGCCTCTGGATTGCGTTCGCGGGTACTTCGGGGGCTTCCTTGACTTGGTTTGAGCTCCCGAGCTACTCTGAGCCCGCTTCTTGCCACCGTCCTTCTCGGACGCTTCTCGCTCCTCACGGATGTGAGCGTTTCCTTGCTCCGCCCACAACGCTCTATCAAGCACCTCCGCGAAGGTAGTGAGCTTCAGAATGTGCACCGCCCAGTAGATATCAGCTCGGAGCCCTCGCTCGAGCCAATCGGCTCGATCCCTGTCATCCCGCACTACGTCGGGGACGCAGTCAATGATGTGAGAGAACTCCCGCTCATATTCCACTACCGTGCGGTTCCCTTGCTTCAACTTTCGAAATTGCTCCTGGAGTTTCTTCTTCTCGCTATCGGGGAAGTAGTTGACATAAAACAATCCCCGGAACTCGTCCCACGTCAACGGCGGAAGGTTGGAAGCTCGGTTTCTCTTAATTCGTTTCCACCAAACCTTCGCCGTCCCCTCCAAGCAATGAGTGGCGAGGTAGACCTTGTCCCTCTCCAAGGTGTAGAGGTCCTCGAACAAGGTCTCCATTGAGTCCACCCACGACTCAACCATCCATGGCTCGACCTTCTCTCCCTCGAAGGTCGGTGGGTTGAACCTCCGAAACTTCTCGAGAGCCGCAAGCGCGCGCTCCCTCTCCGCCTCCAATGCCATCGCATCGGGTGTCGTAGAACCCGACGCCGCCGGAGGAACGCTCGCCGGCGGAGGACGTGCCGCCACCGGAACTGCCGCAATGCCCTCGCCCTCAGCCGCCGTAGGCGCACGAGCTGGAGGCGGGGGCAGACCACGGCCCTCAGTTGCAGCTGCAGTCGCCGCCGCAAAATGCCGCTCCATAAGTCCTTGGAGCTGCTCAAATAGACTCTCCTGGCGCTGTACAATGCCGGTCAAGGCCGACACCTGCGCCCGTAATTCCTGGACCTCACTAGATCCGGCTTCCTCGGGCACCTCAGAAGACGGTGCCGGGACGGACCTACGCACGTAGCGTCTTGGGGACATTGTTCCTGCAACGCAACAATCGGGTTAGCCATCTAACCCACTTAACTCCGTCGTATACACTATATTACGCGACCCAACTCCGCCATATGCGAAAATACACCATTGTATTAGTCCTAACTCTTAGCGTCGTGTTGTCGGCCGCCAACACAAACTCCTCGAGCTCAGAAACTAACACCGCTCGGATCTATCTCTAGTAACGCTAGAGATCTATGCTCAATCCGGCCCAATCGGATTCTTCTTCCACCGATTCAGGTTGACGTTTCTCTCACGTACTTATCACCTTAAGGTTGCCAACCTAGGTCTCCTAGGTCCATCCTAGACTCTCTCTTTACTTACTCTTAGTTGCTCTGATACCAACACTACTTTGTCACGCCCCGAAACCGCTACCAATTTGGTCCGGTTCGGGCGCGTCGAACAGACGTCGAACGGACAGCACCTCTCCTGTCCGCCCAAGGCCAAATAACCAGATCATGTACAGTTAAACGCCCAGGGAATGCTTAAATAACATACATAATCGATACGATGCACACAAGTGCACAATAGCTAAGAGCAAGAACCACGAGTGAAATACAAGTGTGTAAAGAGAGTATATCTAGCTAATACAACCATTCAACATTTACATCATTTGAATATATTACATTTCCATCTTCCAAATGTAAATACATGTTCTCAAAATACATCATGGCTTTCCAATATCTATCCAAAACATCTAGTACACGAGGGTACTCTAATGCATAAAGGGAAAGCTACTAACTAGGCTCACTTAGGGCGCTATGCCCTTGCCGCGATCCTCGCTCGGCTCGCCTCTGTGTGTACCTGTACCCCAAAATCACACGGGGTGAGAACTATATAAATATAGTTCCCAGTGGATTCGGCCACCGACGCCGCCGGTTTTTCCACTAGGTCTAAGCTGGCACAGATAGAGAGATAGATAGATATATAGAAAACGAACTGCAACTACTCTATCATGCCATCAATGATAATAATGCATGCAACAACTACTATCATACTAGTATCATGTCATGAGTATATAAAGGTGCATAGCAATGTAATCTACAACATACACTATGTCTACTCAAGATAATAATGCAAGTCTACTATGCATTTCATGTTTATTACCGAATCTACTTGGTTGACCCGTAGGTTAACCCTCGACTCACTCTCATCTCATAGGTGAGGAGAAGCTGCACTCGCACACCGAGACCGTCTGCGAGACAACTACATCTGCCCCTAGTGAAGTTGTCACGCCCCGGGACCCAGCGGAAGCCCGCCCGGCACGTGCCCAGACCCGCCATACGTCTAAAACATATAAAGCGTCTAAAAACAACCATAATAAAAGCAATAATAAAAGACATCTAGGAATATTAGAGCATAATGAATGTCTAAAAGCTACAACAAGGGATAAGGATAAAACTGTAAATCCACTAAATAAAATATAAAGTGATACAAGAAAATCCCAGATACAAGTGCTATA
>NW_017891749.1:0-13332 GCF_001540865.1 Ananas comosus | reverse complement strand
TTTTTATTCGCTTGATGATATTAGGGGAGATAGTTCTCCTCGTATTGAATGGTTTTCAAGAAAAGATATTGTTCTGTCTATATGGATGACAGTTTCGCAAATTTTGGATAAGTTTCAAAATTATAGAAAATGAATTAGATTGGAGAGATTTTGAACCGACATTTGGGGTGGATGATGACGAGTTTCTAGGTAAGTTTTGATCCCGTTGGTCAAGGATATGTTCCAATCTGTTAATTTTTTTGGAATATGCCTGCTGCCTAATGCTCCAAACCTTTTTTTTTGAATGTGATGAAATGACTTTCAAGAGACATCATAGCTGAGTCTCAGCCAGGACTGATAAGTAGATGGATGATTATGATATCTGGCATATGAGAAAATGCATACCTGCCTCAAGATGAACAAGGCGAGTTCTGAGGAAACCCTTTCTGGCAAAAGAGTTCTGCTGCGAAGCCACTGCTTCTGAGTATGAATAGAGATGATCTATTAACAAATGGCTCGAAGGAGGATCGAGACTGGTCAGTTTACTTGTATATCTGCCATGCCAAGAGTGACACTACATTGGACAGTTGGAGTATCTGTTGAATACGTGCCAAGAGACTGGGACAATTTTTGAAGCATTAGCTTTGGCTTCAAACTTCATCTATAAGGCGCTGTCGATACCTAAAATCTCTAAAATTTCATCCATGTATAGTTGAGAGCACCCGAAGCATTGTCAAATGGCGGTACTTTGTGTGATGAGCGCGCCCATGATTCGGGACCTTAAGACTGCTGGAAACGGCCCTGCATGAGCCAACAAGTTCTTAGCCAGTGGATTCATGCACTGGTCGCTGATACTGATGATGGTTCCAGTGAAGCTTGCTCCATGACGCACAGCCGAGACACATTAAACGTTGAATGACATCTCGCCGCGCATCTCGGGAAGCTCCGAGGCAGGAGCTGGAGAAGTGAACTTTCTGGACGCTCTTGCTTGCACGTCGAAGCAGCGCGCTGGAATTGCCCAACCCAAGGCGCAAAAAGCATCAGCAACAAGTGGAGCGCAAAAAGAAATGAAATCAAAAGGCTTCCTCAGGGTAGAGTTGAAAGGCCGCAGAGGCAGCGCACTGGCAATAAGGATGCTACAAGCTAAAATGTACAACTGCAAGAAGAAGGTCATTTCGCGTCGAATTGTCCTGAGGTGTGTTTGGTTCCACGTAAAACTGTGGTGGAAAAAAAATTTCGGTGACTGGAAACAACTTATCAGTGCGAAAAAAATGTTTTACGTCGTTTATATTTGCGTTTGTAGGAAAAGAAAGTGAGTTTTCACGACGGTGTTTCGGTATTGTTGAAAGGAAAAAAAATTTTAATAAAAATTATGTATATATAATTTTTTTAGTATTTATTTATTTTATATTATGAATATATAATTATTATATATTTATATATTAATATTATAGTTTTATTATTTAAAATAAAATATTTAAAATTATATTATGCCAATATAATATGATAAGATATAATATTAATATTATATTTAATACATAAAATAAATTAATTAGATATTTAAAATATTATAATAATAATATATTATAATAAAATTTATTTTAAAAATATTAATACATATATAAGATATTATTTATATAATATAGTTAGTATATAATATATATAAAAAAAAGAACATGGGGGAGAGAGGTCCACCGCACCCCAGTGGACCTCTCTCTCGCGGTCCACGAGGTGGGGTGCGCCTCGTGGACCGCGCACCTGTGAACCCCGCCCCTCCCAAGCCCGGAAAAATGGTTTTCGTTTTCCACTCGTTTAAAGCGGAAAACAAAAATCTCAGTTTTCTTCGTATCTGTAAAAAGAATTTTCCAAAAAAAATTTTTTACGGACAAACAAACGCTCGGAATTGTATTTTTCCGTTGAAAAATTTTTTTCGGGGCCATTTTATAGGGAACCAAACAGGGCCTGAGCCGAAAAAGGAGTAAACAAACACGTAGTTCGTGACCGAGTGGGGTTCGTAAATTATCATCGAGTACCGTCTGGCACACAGTTTGTCATCCTTGGGAATGGCACGAAGCAAGAAATCCTAGGAATCGGTTCATACCAACTCAAGTTGCGTGGTGGCCGCACTTTACTTCTTCAGGACGTGCTATATGCATCCGGAATTCGATATAATCTATGTTCAGTTTTAGTTTTGTTGCATCTAGGATATTCATTTCATTTTGACAGAGACCGCCTTGATATTTTCTTTCATGGTACTTTATTTGGATATGTGTCACGCCCCGGGACCCAGCGGAAGCCCGCCCGGCGCGTGTCCAGATCCGCCTTACGTCTATAACATACAAGGCGTCTAAAATAAAGCGGTAAATAAAGCAATAAAAAGAAAGCATCTAAGTGTATTAGAGCAAAATACTACGAAGTGCTACAACAAGAAGAAGATCATAAAACTAATAATCCGCTAGGTAGAACATAAGGTAATACAAAAGGAGTCCCAAAGCAAGTACAAATCTGAATACAAGGTGGTCTCTCTATACATGGTGCCAAAACTCTCCCTCTCTCAAACACAAACAAAAGAAGGAGTAGCCACCTATCGCAAAACGGACTCTCTCCCGAGCTAGCTACGCGACACTCTTGCCGCGATCCCGTGCCTCCGCCGATGCCGAAGGCTCTGAAAAGAAAATATAGAAACAGGGGCGTGAGAACTATTAAACAATAGTTCCCAGTGGGCAATTACTGACTTCAGTGAAATGCGCCACTAGGCCCAAAACTACAAAAGTGGGTCAGTGTACAAGAGTATAAGCCAAAGCGATAAGAACAACAAGGAAATAAATATAAATACTATTCAACCATGATATCTCTACTTAGCATGATTTGCATAGGTAAGAAGGCAATTACCACAAGTATGTGCACAAGAGTATTCAACATGCAAATGCATAAGTATGCAGCTAATCCAATGTCCATAATGTAAATAGTAAATGTGTCATTGTTTACTATTCTAATCAATGTCCACTTGGCACTTTAATTGTTTACGGTTCAACTTTGATGAGACTCACCCGAAGGCTGTCTGGCATAAGACCCACCCGAAGGCTGTCTGGCTTTATCGTGCCTAATGGCCCCGTGGTAGTCAACATCCCCACCCTAGGAATGAGCCTTTCCCACGGCAATCCACTTCGGCGCCCAATCCCGCACGACGAACGTATCGCGATGGCCAACTCCGGAGTGCCGGCTTGTAGGAAGCGACCCTCACAAGCATGTGCGAATGAGCACAATGGCAAGCATGCGTATAAGTCTGTCTCAAGTACCAAGTCCTCATGTCAATGAACATGGAATGTATCGGATATCACAAAGGCCTATCACTATGTCATCATGTCTCTAACATAGAATATAGTCGATGTCCAATGGCCTATCACTATGTCTCTATGTTGCATTTTCATAGTTTACTAGTTTCAAGTGCCCCTTTATGACACTATTGTTCAATGAGTCCAAGCATGGTATCTAAGTTCATGAATACATAATTCTACTCATTTCAAATATAGGAGACATGTTCTTAACTTGCAAGGTCAACTACCCTTCACAATGCATGCAGTTTACACAAATAGATCTACTATATAGAGTGCAAATTTCATGATACATAAGGCATGCATTTCAAGTGTTCTAAAATTCACATAATTCATATTTAGCATGGATTTGCATTCAAAAATACTTTACGACGAGTATAGAAAACGTAGGGGCCATTTTGCCCCATGTTCAAGAAGCCAAACCCACCGATGATACTGAAATCCTTCGTAAGCTTCGACGAATGTGTCGACTAGTCTCCTAGCACCCTAAAGATGTAGGAACAAGGGTCAAACAAATCTCATGATCAACCCTAAGCTCAATCAATAAGCAACATAGGCTAAGTTAGAGAAAAACTCACCTAGGTGAAGAAATCCTCTCTCAAACTCCAAATGGGAGTTAGAGTTCTTCAAATCCAACCTAAATAAAGGTTCCAAACCCATCAACTAGGTTTCAAGGCCCTCAAAACCAAAAAGCCCCAAATCTAACCCTAGAATCCCAATTTAGGGTTTCATCAAGCAAAAAAACTCCAAAACTAGGATCTAGAGGAGAAGAATTAGCCACATACCTCTAGGAAGCTCCAAACCAAGTCCAAGATCCTCAAGGGTTGAAGATTGGTCCACCACCAAGCTTCAAAAGCAGGCTCCAAGTCCCCCAAAGGTGAGAAATGAGGAAGAAGGTGATGCTCCAAGGCCTCCAAGCAAGATCCTCTCCTTCTCCTTCTTCTTCCTTTCCTTCTCCCTCTCTTCTTCTCTCTCTAGAATGGGTGTGAAGGGAAGAAATGAGGAGGGAGGAGAGTGAAAGGGCCATAGAGACCATCTAGTGCAACAAAATCAAGAAAAGCCCCTCAAAAACTCAAATTCACATCAGCTCGGTCTAGGCAGTTTTCGCCCAGAGGGACCGGTCTCCCCGACTTGGGACCAGTCTCTCAGCCTGCCTCGAAAATCCAACGTTCGGGAACCGATCTCTCCCGCACGTGACCGGTCTCTCCCCGCGCAAACGCGCTTGAGGACCGGTCTCGCCTGCCAGGGACCGGTTGCCTCGCCAGCTGTCGCAATACTGAGCTGAGGGGACCAGTCTCTCATATTAGGGACCGGTCCCCGAGAGTGAAAACTCTCAGGACAAAGCCAAAACTCTAGAGATCGAACTTTTAGGCCGGAATACCATCTACGGCCTTCCACCAAGTGTGGAAAAGTTCGGAGTACTCATCAAACACTCGAACCTCGCAATTTGCAAAGGTCCAGTGTGCTACAATATGGTACATTAGTTGATGGTTTCTTTAAATTAGATTTGAAGGATGATTCGTTTGCATTTGCTTCTTCTTCTTCTACTCTCTGTGATGAATCCGTTAAATGGCATGCCAGATTAGGCCATATAGGTCAAGAAAGAATAAATAGACTGGCTCGAGAAGGCCTTTTGGGGTCTCTTGCCAAAGTTGACCTATCTGTGTACGAGCCTTGTCTAGCTGGGAAGGCATGTAGAAAGCCTTTCGGTAAGGCTACTCGTGCCTCTCATCCTTTAGAGCTAATCCACTCAGACATTTGTGGGCCAATGAATGTGAGGGCCCGGCATAGTGCTTGCTATTTTCTCACATTCATTGATGATTATTCTCGTTATGGATATGTGTATTTGCTTTCTCGCCGATCTGAAGCTTTAGATTGCTTCAAGCGCTTCGTTGTGGGGCTGAGAATCAAATAGAAAGAAGTGTAAAGGTGCTTCTGTCACGCCCCGCGACCAACCGCCAGTTTGGACCGGGTCGCGGCGCCGCCGAAAGACCGCCGAACGGACCGGAAATTCCCCTATACGCGGACAGAGTCTCCCCAGTACGTCCAAGGCGTCGCAATCCAAACAATCAACGAATGTTCCAACAAGGAACGGATATCAATCCAGATTGCATAAGGAAGTATCAAATACATAATCTACTTGCTATTACAAGCATTCATTTCACAACCACGTTTTACATCACAGTTTCAGTTTACATTTTTACTTCCGAATTACAATCTCACTATTATATCAGAGTTTACGAGTTTGATACATTTTCTTTTCTTCTAGACCCCTAAGCTAGACTGTCTCAGAGTACTGCTACCTCGGTCTCTGTGGTGGGGCGCTATCTACTGAGCTACGCCCTCGCCTCGCGCTGCCGCGCCGCACACGAACGACCTGAAAACGCCCCAAAACCACGTGGGGTGAGAACCAACTCCATGGTTCCCAGTGGGTACGGCCACCCAAGGGAAAAGCTCGACCGATAGGTCCGAGGAGGCACTACAACATGTTAGTTCAACAATATACAACAGATATATATATTCAATTGAAATACATGCCATGCCTCACAATATGCGATATGAAAATCATGCAACAACTAGTAGATCATTTGAATTCTACTTTTACTTTAGCCCATAACTTTACTCTAAGGTTTCCATTACCTTAGGATCACAACACTAACCACTAGCTTCTAAGGTTTCTATTTACCTTAGCTCAAGCCTCTATCTCTAGCTCATAAGGGTTCCTCTACCCTATCATAGCTAAGCACCCGACTCGGCTTCGAGTCAATCATCTGCGGATAGTCCCCGCACTGGCTGCTCAATAGCCTACCGCACTCTCTGACTCAGCCTTCTAGCGGCGAAATCGTCGCACACGCTGAACACGGCTCGAGTCGCAAGACTTGACCATCGGTGGCGATCACGTTGCACTTACCCAGCGTGAGCTCGGGACATGACATACCGTCTGGCGGCGAACGGGTCGCACCACACCCAACAACGATCATGTCAGACTCAGTCACCTGGAGGCACCCGCATCGTACTTACCCAGCATGGATTCAGTCTACTTTGGCGGTCTGATCCTTAAATGGCTTAACCATCCAGCGGCGAAATCGTCGCACAAACGCCACGATAATGGTTCAAGCCCCGGGCGGTGATCTCCATATGATCGCCCCCAATCTACCCACGGTACCAAGCTCGGCGGCGAAGTCGTCGCACGAACGCCCTAGCCTGTACCAGGGACATCATAAGTCCTGGGATTCCGAAATCCACTTACCACAGGTCGAGGGTTCATAGCCAACCCTATACTATCGACCTAGCTCATCCTAGTGGCTATACCACTATACTCATCAACCTAGGTTCCAATACTCTAGGTTCTATGTCCACCTCACTTAACCTAGATACACTTGCTAGGTTCTTGTCATTTTCGCCTAGATGTCCACTTCTAGGTTTACTAGTTCAACCTAGGTTTACTAACACTAGGTCAAATGCCACACACCTAGATTGTTCGACTCTAGGTTTACTAATCAACCTATGTTCTTTAACACTAGGTTAGATGCCACTCGATCTATCTGACAACCTAGTTGTCCAATCAACTCTATTTACACTAGAGTTATCATGTCACTTACTTAGCCCTCATGATGCTACTTTGCATTCTCTACTTTAACTAGCATTATATACATGCTATGCTCATTGTGCTCTCTACCTAGCATTTCCATCTATGCATAATTAGTATATGCATTCTTTACATCAACTAGCATTAATTACTTAGCATGCTTTCCATTTAGCATTTGCATTTTATGTTAATCATGCTCTCTACTTAACATTTACTAGCATGGCTCTATGCATCATTATTTAACATGCATTTATACTACGCATTATTATCATCATGCATTCCAATTACTTGCTTGCATTATTTATTTATCATGCTCATCATGCATTCTTTACTTTACTTGCATTTACTCTATGCATATTTATTAATGCACCATTTAGTCTTGTCTACATGCACATGCATCAACATGAGATTACATTGCTAAGACATAAAGGGCGACCTAGTCGCTTCGGTAAGCACAACCCACCTTAACTCGCGTTCCGATTGCTTGTCGACACTTGCAATCGGCCTCCCGCGGCACTCGGCACCCGTTTGGGCCCGAACTCTTGCGCGACTTAGCGAACGACCTCCGAATCGCGATCCGTCTTTTCCGGTGCTTATTCCTTGACTCCAAGATGCTCCGGTTCCGATCTCACAATTTTTAGGCGCTTATCCCGCGTGCTGCGGCTATCTGTACCAAAACTGACCGTTTCGTCAATAACTTCGCGTACACTCGTCGGATTGTCGAACCGAGCGTTTCAACGCGTTCGTTAGGTCCTCAATTAGGTTTCCAAGCGGTCAAAATAGATCAAAACCCTATATGAGCAAATCTCCTCTTTGGGATGCCCTAATGTGACATATGCTCAATACTTTGGATTTGATCTATTAAACAAGCAAAAGAGAGCTTGTCCAAGTTCTTAGAGCTTATTTAGGACCATTAGAACCGTTCATAGGGTGTTTAGAACAAACCCTAGAAATCCACCATTAGAGCATCATGAAGAACACCATGGATTTCATGTGTTCTTAGCCTCTACGAAGTTCTAAAGCTTGTAGGTAGATCAAAACCAAAGATTTAGGGTTTAAAACCCATTCTACAAAAATCTACCTTGAGAGGGTTTGGAAGCTTACCTCTCCTAGAGCTCCAAATGAGAGAAGAAGATAAAGAGGATGATGATGGTGATGATCCTCTTCCTCTCCTCCATCTTCTCCTTCTTTTCTTCTTCCTCTTTTCTTCTCTTCTCTTTTTCCTTCTCTTTTCTTGCAACCGGTTGAGAGAAAGGGAGAGACACGAGAGAGAGAGAGAGAGAGAGAGAGATCTGCTGTGAGGGAGAGGGGTTTAGGGCTATTACATTAGGTAACAATTGCTAATAAACCCTTCCAATCATTTATAATTGCAGCAGACTAATTCTGTGCTGTTCGGGCTCCTTGTACCGGTACACGGTTTCTTGTACCGGTACAAGGCCTGGTAGACAGCCCAACCCGAGAGCTGGCTCTCTCGGTTGTGCAGTGCTTGTACCGGTACAAGACCCCTTGTACCGGTACAAGACCCCTTGTACCGGTACAAGGCCTGGCAGCTCCAAGCCAAGTACTTCGCTGGTTGTACCGGTACAACCATTGGTCTTGTACCGGTACAAGACATCCAGAATGTCATTTTTGACTTCGTTTCCACTCTCTTTCGCGCCGTTCGATGCCAAAACCCTTTCAACTCTTTTTGAGCTTACTTTTAGCTCTTCCAACCTTGTTGGAATGCTAATTGGGACTTGTCCATTCATCTTATTCGCATACTTTAGTCGGTTTGGCTAAAGTTCGATAATTTCTTCCGAAACCTCGGGGGTTACAGCTTCGCACTGACCGAGGTCGTGAGTACTTGTCTGATCAGTTCAAGGCTTACTATGAGCAAAAGGGTATTAATAGACAGCTCACTATTCCTGGTACTCCGCAACAAAATGGTGTTGCAGAGCGAAGGAACCGTACTCTATTAGACATGGTTAGGTCGATGATGGCGCAAGCGCAACTTCCCATAAATTTTTGGGGAGATGCTCTTTCGACTGCAGCCTATATCCTTAATCGAGTCTCTAGCAAATCAGTGCCATCTACCCCATATGAGTTGTGGAGCGGTAGAAAACTAAGTTTACACTACTTACGCCCTTGGGGTTCAACTGGATATGTTCACAGCCTCTCACATAGATTCGGGAAACTCGGCCCTAGAGCGAGCAAGCATGTGTTCATCAGATATCCTAAAAATTCGAAGGGCTATGTGATGTATGGTGAACACCCAGATGGTTGTATGACCGAGATTGAGTCTCTTGATGTGGAATTCCTAGAAAGGGATTTTCCAAGCATTGGTGAAATGCGAAGAGACATCGGATTGTATGAGTTACAGGACGATGCTACCCTATCTGCAGTTGAGGGTGATCGATCACTGCTCGAAGTCGCTGAAGGAAGTGGTAGCGATCCTCCGGCTAGTGGGAGTGCTTCTTTGAGTGAGAGCATACCCTTGGAAGTCGGTAGATTAGACCCTCCATTACGCAGAAGTGAACGTGGACATATTCCCCGTCGACATTTTGAGATCAAAGGGGATATTTTCATGTGCACTCCACTCGATGATGATGAACCTGCTTCTTATAAAGAAGTATTGCAGACGTCGGCTTGCAGTGAGTGGATGGCTGCTATGAAAGATGAGATGGACTCCATGAGCAAGAACCAAGTACGGGAATTGGTTGACCTTCCGCCTGGGCGCAAGTCTATTGAAAATAAATGGGGTTTAAAAATTAAGCGCAAGGCGGATGGATCAATCGATAAATACAAGGCTCGGCTCGTGGCTAAGGGCTACACTCAGAGGCAAGGGGTGGATTACAACGAGACGTTTGCTCCCGTTGTGCGATTTATCTCTATTCGTTTGATTCTAGCCTTAGTGGCACACCTAGATTTGAAATTGTTCCAAATGGATGTCAAGACAGCTTTTCTCAATGGAGAATTGGCGGAGGAGATCTATATGCATCAACCTAAGGGTTTTGTACTCAAAGGTCAAGAAGACAAAGTTTGTCGTCTTAAAAGATCCATTTACGGTCTCAAGCAGTCGTCGAGACAGTGGTATTTCAGGTTTTATGAAGCCACACCTCTATCGGTATGTCTATGATAGAAGAGGACCACTGTGTATATGTCAAGAAGACAGAGAATGAGATTTTGTTTCTCTCTCTATACGTCGACGATATACTATTGGCTGGAAATGACATGGAGTTAATCAATACCACTAAGAAGTGGTTGTCTCTCAATTTTGAAATGAAAGACATGGGTGAGGCGAGCTATGTGCTTGGAGTGAAGGTCATCCGTGATCGCTCTAGAAAGCTTCTTGGTTTGTCTCAAGAAACTTATATTAAAAAGATTCTAGAGCGTTTTAGGATGCATCATTGCAAACCCGTTGACACTCCAGTGGAAAAGAATCACACTCTGAGTCTTGATCAGTGCCCTAAAAACGGATAAAGAAAAGAAGCAAATGAGTAGGGTTCCTTATGCGAGTGCAATTGGCAGTTTGATGTACGCTATGATGTGTACTCAACCTAACATTTGCTTTGCTGTTAGCTTGGTAAGTCGTTACCAGAGCAATCCAGGACCTATTCATTGGCAAGCGGTCAAGAGAATACTTCGATATTTAAAAGGAACCAGTGATTTCGTTCTCTGTTTTCAAGGTGGGGACTTGAGATTGAAATGATATAGTGATGCTGATTGGGGTGGTGATAGAGATGAGCGCAGGTCCACTTCAGGCTATGTGTTTATGCTTGGAGGTAGAGCAATTTCCTGGTGCAGTAAGAAGCAGAGCTGTGTTGCCTTGTCAACCATGGAAGCGGAGTATGTTGCTTGTTCAGCGGCCGTTCAGGAAGCTGTTTGGCTGAGGAGATTTCTCCAGCATCTCGACATCGTGACTCGAGCAAATGAACTTGTCGAGATGTTCTTTGACAGCATGGCTGCCCTGGAGTAAGTGAAAGATCCAAAGTATCATGGCAGGACCAAGCATATTGATATCCGTTTTCACTACATTCGAGAGATGATCAGGCTAGGCGAGGTCATTCTTAGACACATCTCCACCACTAGGATGGTGGCTGATCCGTTGACCAAGCCAATAGCTAGGGATATGTTCCAGACCCACGTTAGGAGTTTGGGTCTTCGTAGGTTTTGATATGGATATTATTTTGTATCTTACGCTTTATTAATGAAAATATGTTTTTCTCCTTTTAATGAGATAGCGTAATTGATATCAGTAGGCACATATTCGTTAAGTCACCAGGCTCAGATCGGCCCACCCACACGGGTGATCGCCCTGGAACCTAAGTGGTGAGCAGGATGAGACTAGATAATCATATTAAACTTGAGTAGTTGTAATATGATTACTTTGTTCATATATGTTATGAATGAAGTGTTGATATAATTTAAAGTCGCCTTAATTAGTTTAAGATGAGACTCTAAAGAGTTGGATATGAAAATTTTCTCTGTAAAATTTCATATCGAGCTTGTATAGTAGCCGAACCTATGTGCTCAGTTTAGAGAGATGACTTGAGTTGTGATGGTTAGATACCTTAATGGTACCTAGACCAAGGTTCGTATGGCATTTTTTTTTTTTTTGAGCGTGACATGACCCATTGAGTGGGAGCTCCGCCATAGCATACATATCATATTGTATGTGCTTGTCGACCAGTTAGTAGAGTGATATAAGTTCTTCCCTCCATGTCACTGTGTGAGCACTAACCCTTTTGTGCCCTCGACTTAGAACTACGTTATGAAGTGGAGGTCCAAAGTAACTAACTTAGCATGTATCTCAGGGTCATGAGAAAATACGATCTCGCGGAGCATGTCTAGTAAAGTGCTTGGACCAATACGAATTAACGCGAGGGGCTGAGAAAGATGTTTCGATAACACACCACGTAAGTCTTGTGACTCATTGCCTGGGCGGTTATCTCGGTTGTGTTACTTGAGATAATCATGAGTACGAGAAATAACGGTGGGGTCGAACCCTGTCATTACAGGAGAGGGACTTTGTGATGCTTGATCCGGTGTGTGTTGAAACGTCTAGGGCATAGACGAAGTAAGTTAGTGATGTGCTATGTTAGTTTGGTGGTGACTTAATATAGCACTCCTGCATGTGTTTCTTTCGTCAGGTCGCACGCTCCATTACCCGTATGAAGAGATGAATGAATAAGAGAGAATTGGCCAATGTGGCCAAGTGGGAGATTGTAGCCATGTGGTGTGTCCACATTGGCGGGTTTTAATTTAACCCGATCCACTTAAGATGTGGATTGGAATTTTTCCTAATAAGTTTAGGACAAGAATGAATCATATGTTTCTTATCAGTTAAGAAACGTATTTATTAATGGATATCTATTATATGTTAGTAGATATCCTGATCCTTATCCTAATCTATATGAGATTCAGGATATTTGGGGGTTCCGTTATCCTATATATACGCCCCATTTTCTCTCCGGAAAAAGAGACGATCGCATACGATCAAATTCGTAAGAACCAACGAAATATCTTGTAACGCACTGGACCTTTGCAAACTGCGAGGTTCGAGTGTATGGCTGGTGTTATGAGTTTTTTCAGATTTTCTGGTGGGTCGTAGACAGTGTTCCAGACCTGATGGCCTGTATCTGCCGAAATTGTGGGTATTTCAGTAGACTAAGGTGGCAAAGTGGAGTGATTAGGATGCTCGTGCGGTTGCAAATTTCGGGGTGGCGTACCGGTACGCGTGATGGTACCGGTAAGCCCATGCGACCCTAGGCAGCCAGGAGCGCCAAACCCGAGGCTCGGGTTCGGGGGTGGTTGCGTGGATGTGTACGTAGCACAACCCGCGATGGGCTTACCGGTGTCGCAGTCAGTTCGGGCTGTTGTCGGAGGGTGTAATTTGCCATGTAACACACCTATATAGGGTGACCCACGCCCTACTGCTCTCTTTGAAGCCCACGTAATCCAGTGGGATCAAGGTTAGTCTCCTTCCCTTGGTTTGGAGTCCCCATTGTTGGTTGGATTTTCATGGTGTTAATCATCTCCTTCTCCGTCTTCTTCGGTGTTTTATTGGGTTTTTCCATGGATTTGAGACTTGGAGCTTTGAGAGGCTGTTGTGTGAGGAGACCTCCAACTAGGCTGGATTTTGATTCGGGTTTGAGGCATATGTAGGAGGTTAGTTTAACGATGTTATTTTTCATTGATAACATGTTTTGTGATTTGGTTAGAGGAAAACCGTAGGAGTTTTACGAGGTTTCTTAGGTTAGAATGGGGATTTCGAGTTTTGAGGCTTTTTGATCTTGGATTGATCTATTTGAACATTTATTAGGTTGGGTTTGAAGGATTTCTGCTCGTTTGTGAGATCAAGAGTGGATTCTCACCATTGTCTCGGTGCGTTTTTCCACTGCTTGGAAAAGCTTAATGTTTAGCTTGTGGTTGGTTGTCTCCTGCTCCTTT
>NW_017891748.1:0-13347 GCF_001540865.1 Ananas comosus | reverse complement strand
TAGGCTCGACATTGGGATCGAAACGAACACCGAATATTTTACTACGCTAACCGTTGCGGCCATCTCGTAATAGGCTCGCATGGTCAAGAATTAATCGAGCGGCATTCTTCGGTGATGGCTCGACCCGATTAAAAACTCCGCGTACTTTGAACAAAACGTTGGTTAAAAACCAGATAATAAAAAAATGGACGAGACGTTGTTGTCGCCTCTTCGCGATAAGCACCGTTCATCTTCGTAATTTGGCTCGCGTGATCAATATCGTATATTTGGACTAAAAAAAAAGAAAAAGATAATAAAAAAAAAAAAGAAAACAGCAAAAAAAAAGAAAGAAAAGAAAAGAAAAAGAAAAAAAAGACAATAGTTTTTTTTTTTTTTTTTATTCTCTCGGGTCAAAAAAAAGAAGGCAGAAGAATGAAAAATAAAAAAAGAAAGAAAAAGATCAAAAAAAAAAACAAAGGGCAAGGGAGAATTCCTCTCTCTCTCTCGGTTTCGTTAGAGGGAGATAGAGGGGGATTTGGCAGTCAAAAAAAAAAAAAGAAAAAAAAAAAAAGAAAGAAAAGAGAATCAGCAAAAAAAAAAAGAAAAAAAGAAAGGAAGAAACAAAAAAATAAAGAAAGAAAGGATAAAAAAAAAAAAAGAAACAAAAGAGTTGGATTTTTGACTATTTGAAATTCGGTCAATTCAATCACTTACTCACAAGGCCGGTTCAACTCAAATCGAACTAAGGGTTCAAAACTTTGACAAACATATAACCGGTTCGAACCTTGACACAGAATTACAAAGTTGGTTCACTTCAAACTGACCACCATGAGGTCAAATAGCCGACCACGAGTTAGTTCAAATTTGAACTGAACCACAGAAGGGTTCCAAGTCAAGCCGAACCAAAAGCATATGCCGGGTTCAATCAAGTTAAAAGGCACAGGGAGTTGAGCCAGCCAAGTCGAACCAATTTACAAATCAGGTTCAGCCTTAACCGAACGATAAGAGATTCGAACTTGAACTAAAGTGAATCGATCTGAACTGAACCAAACTGAACCGGATTTCGAACTGAATCGAACCGAATCCCATCTTGAACCTAACATCATAAGGGATCATTTGAATCCGAAATGGATTTCTGATTTCGAACCGAACCATAGAAGACTTTAAACTCGACCGAAGCGGAATCCGATTTGATCACCGAACAGATCCGTCTGAATCCAAAAGCCGATAAAGGATTCAACTTGGAATCGTTGAAAGTGGGATCCAACTTGAACCGAACCCAGGAAGGAGGTTGTCAAACTTCAACTGGAAAGTGGATCCAATCCGAAACGAACAAGAAGCTGCGACCGACCTTGAAGTGTACGCCGATTCGAATCAAACCATTAATACAAAAGCAGTCAACTTAAACCAACACCAGGATCCCGGTCTTAAACCAAATTCATAAATGGGATTCGACTTAAACCGAAAACGGATCCAATCCGAACTGACCGAAGCGGATCCGGTCTGGAACCAAGCTGCAAAGGATCAACCTTGATCGCGAAGTGGATCCGCACTTTGAACGAAACAAGGAGCGGAGTCAACTTGAACCGAAGTGGGTCAATCCGAATCGAACCAGGAAGGATTCGACTCGAACGAAGTGGGGAGCGATTCGAAACCAAACCGAACAAGATTCAACTTGCAAACCAAAGTGGATCCAGAGTCCAACTGAACCAAAACCGAAGTGGGTCGAATCCGATCCGAAACCTATTGAAGGATCCGACTAGAAAACTGAAACAGGTTCCGACCCAACATCGACCACAAAAGGATCCGACTTGAACTGGAGTGGCGTCCAATCGATCCCAACCAACTTGAAAGATCCAACTCGAATTTTAAATAGGTCCGATCCAAACCGCACCACAAAGGATCCGACCTCGAACCGGAAGTGGGTCCGACTCCGAACCGAACCCAAAGAAGGCATTCGGACTCGAACATAAAGCGGATCCGGATCCGAGTCAACCATAAAGGATTCGACTTGAACCCAAATGGGATTTCAATCTGAACCCAAAACCATAAGGATTTAACTGAGACTGCAAAAGGTTCGACACGAAACCAAACTCGGTTCGATTCGAACTGACCCGAACCGATCCGCGTCTGAACCCATCCATAAAGGATCAAAACTTGATCGAGTGGATCCGGATTGAACCGACCAGGAAGAGACCGACTCGCACCCAAGTGGTCCGATCCGAACCAAACATGGAAGTGATCCGACCGAACCGACCCATGACAGGAATCCGGGACCCGAACCGAAGTCGTCCACCAACCAAACTGTAAAGGAAATCCAATAACCAAAACCAAGCCCTGATGGGATCCCGAACCAAAACATTTAATGGGTTCCTCCACAATCAAATACAAGAGGTTTAAGCCTAACCCAAAACCCAAAGTCCACAAGTAAATCCCCAAAACCCAAAGTCCACAAATAAACCCCAAAATCCAAAACCTCTCAAATCTAATACGACCGCTCAAAGTGACGTTAAACGTTAACAATCCCAAATCAAATGACCGAAAGATCGTAAACTCAAACCCAAATTTCAATACGACCGAAAGTTCGTTAAACTAAACCAAATTTCAAAACACGACCGAAATGTCGCTAAACTAAACCACATATCAAAAAGACGACATGTCGCTAAACTAAACCCAACTTCAAACGACCGAAAAATGTAGCTAATCTAAACCTATTCAAACACCGAAAAGTCGCTAAACAAAACCCATATTTCAAACGAACCGAGAATGTCGCTAAACTAAACCCAGAACCAACGGGGACGAAATGTCGGCTAAATAAACCCCATCATTCAAACCGACCGAAATGTCGCTAAACTAAACCCAAATTGCAAAGACCGACCGATAATGTCGCTACACTAAACCCATATTCAAACGACCGAAAGTCGCTACAACTAAAAACCCACTATTCAAACACCAAGTCGCTAAACTAAAACCCATATTCAATCGACGAAATGGCTAAAACTAAACCCGAAAATACCAAACGACCGAGAATGATCGTAACTAAAACCATATTCAACGACCGACAATGTCGCTAAACTACAACCCACATTCAAACGACCGAAATTGCGCGTAAAACTAACCCATATTCAACACGACCGAAAAGTCGTAAACTAACCACATATTCAACGACCGAAAGTCGCTTAAACTAAACCCCGCTATCCAAACGACCGAAATTGTCGCTAAACTAACCATATTAAAGACGACCGAAATGTCGCTAAATAAACCCAGAATTGAAGCGACCGATTAATGTCGCTAAACTAAACCCATATTCAAACGACCGAAAAGTCGCCTAAACTAAACCCATATTCAAACGGACCGGAAATGTCGCATAACTAAACCCAATTCCAACCACGACCGAAATGTCGTAACTAACCCCCAATTTAAACGACCGAAATGTCGCTAAAACTAAACCCATCATCAAGAACGACGAAATGTTCGCTAAACTAAACCCAAAATCAAACGACCGAAATGTTCGCTAAACTAAAAACCCATATTTCAAGACGACCGAAATCGCTAAGCGGCTAAACCCGTATTCAAACACGACCGAAAAGTCGCTTAAACTAAACCCGAACCAAGAACGACCGAAATGTCGCAAAAACGAACCCATATTCAAACGAACGAAATGGTCGTTAAATTAAACCCAAATCCAAACGGTCCGAAAATGTCGCTTAAAATAAACCCATATTCAAAACGACCGAATTGTCGGCTAAGCTAAACCCATAATTCAACATGACCAAAAGTCGCTAAACTAAAACCCAAATTTCAAACGACCGGACAAAGTCGTTAAACAAATCCAAATCCAAACGACCGGAAAAAAGTCGTTAAACTAAAACCAAATTTCCGTGAATCAGTAAACCAAATCCATACACCAAATCCCAATGAACCATATTCCAAGTTCATGAACAATCCATTACGCCGAACCCATGAACCATCAAGTTCGCATGAACCAATCAACACCGAACCATGACCATATCCAGTTCATGAACCAAACATACACGAAACCCATGAACCATATCCAAGTTTCATGAACCAATCCATACACCGAACCATGAAACCAATATCCAAATTCATGAAACCAAATCATTAACGAAACCCCATGAAACCATATCCAATTCATGAACCAAATCAGGTACACCGAACCGCATGAACCATTATCCAAGTTCATTGCACCAACCTACACCAAACCCAGGAAACCATATCCAAGTTCATGAACCAAATCATACCACCAAACCGCAGTGAACATATCAAAGTTCATGGAACCAATCGCAACACTTGAACCCATGAACCATATCCAAGTTCATGACCAAATCCATACACCAACCCATGACAACCATATCCGGTTCATGAACCAAGTCCCTACACAAATTCATGAACCATATCCAATTCATGACCATTATCTCATGAAGCAATCTCAACTCTCATGAACCAATACCCAAATCTGTACTTGTAGAACCTTTACTCTGCACCATATACCTTAGAGTAAATAATTAAATATCGACACCCCTATACATCAATTCTTAGGGCTATAGTCAATCGTCTTGGCCACATTTAACTAAGGCGAAAAACATCTCAAATCGCAGAGGAGTTCTAACCAGAGTATAACTTAGAATTCGAGTCAAATGTATCAACTTTATTCGAACCTAACATATATATTACTTAGAGTTCACCCGACTAACCCTAATCACATAATAACTTTAGGGTCTAGTCAAGCCTTTTGCTCTAGCAACAATATACTAGATGCTTGAAGTGAAAACCATATCCGACGTAACCCTAACACATATTACATCAGGTCTAGTCGTCTTTTGCTCTCGCACATATACCTAGAGTGGAAGTTCAAAGCCGTGCTCGACTAGTCCTAACCCATATATTTTAGGTTAAGCCGCATTTGCTCTAGCACATTTAATACTAGAGTGAAACCCAACCAATCGAGCTCTAATTACAGTATATTTAGAAGTTCAAACCCGATACCTCCAACATATACTTCAGGGCTTTAGTCCGACCTTCATGCTACGGCACACTATAACTAGAGTGAACTCGCTATTAATCCTGATACATATACTCGAGGAATGTCGCCTACTTCTCCTCTTCGGGTAATTCGACCCACCCAAATCATATACTGAGTCTGGGCACATCTCCATCTTGGAACATATAACCACGTGTGGACATACTTGGACTCTAAGACATATACTAGATCCAATTAGCCTAAGTATATAGTCTCATATTGACTAGGTTTTGACACATTATACATAGGACCTAGTCATCTCAAAATTCCAAACTGAATCCTAATTACATATACTTAGGATTCATTATTGTTACACGTGGGGGTATGCCCCTGCTTAAAGCCATGCTAAACCGGGCAAATCATATCAATAAATTTTCATTTTGCCTTTTTGTCTCTCTTATATTATCAGCATTTATGTTTTGGTCTCGTTATAATCGAGGTGCTTCCTAATAACACGAAAGTGGTGGGGTAATTAACACAGATTCTTGAGTCTGTTGGAAGCCATGAAACTGATAATCCTGGATTTTCAAAAAAACATAAACACAATTTTATCTCTACCAGAATGGGAACCACTCGCCTTAGAAACAACACGCGGGGCCGGTTCGTCGCGGCCAGACCACCATTGAGTTGCAGGTGTTTCCGGAGGAGTCCACTGTTTGGACTATGCCGTTTTTTTGAGGATAATTTAGGAACTCTCCCACTGAAAGATATTTCTCCTCCTCGATCTGATCGGAACGAACCTTGATGGATTTTTCAGTTTGTTTTTCTACGTTCATAATCTGATTCTTTGAACTTTTCAAAAGCCTCAGATTTCGGGTATTCATAAGATTACACTATAACCCATACCGGAATAATCAGGTCGGTACAAGGTTATGAATAAGATAACCACCGCCTAGCGGATGCACCAAATTGCCCCACACACATTAAGTGTGTATTAAGAAAAGGTAATTCTCAGTGGCCCTTTCCCTTGTCCTACAAGGATTAATTAGTTCAATTTTTCTTGAAGACAGATACAAACTTGGATAGACTCTGAAGTCAATAAGCGAGAAGGGGGGCCCATCTTTATCCAATTTTATTTATCCTTTCTCGTCCAATAGTAAAACCGAAGCCTTAAGGTGCCACATATACCTTTCGGTTCATCTACATCTCTAGTCTTGGAAAACCCCCAACAGCAGTCTCTACTTGCGTCAAAATATTGCAGATACATCCCATATTAAATGATAAAGGACTGTCAATTATTAAACACGGCTAATAATTATTTATTTCTAAAAAAAATTATGCAGTAGTTTTTGGTTAAAATTAACACCATCTTGTGCAGAAATCAAATTTTCTGGCTAGCAGGGAAGGTACTTAATTGCAGTTTCTTTTAGTAATAACAAATCTTGACGGTTATCCAAAGGAGAAGGTGCAGGCAGCCACACGCAACTCTGCTCTGTTTGCCTATCCGTAGGGTCACTTCAACACTTCCTAAGCCCCCTCTACTATCTCTTTCTGGAAGTAAGAAAACCGTTAGTTTCTATTACGAGCAAGTACTGACATACCTTCCGAAGTTGTCCTTGTACTCTTATTTTTTAAGCTCTTCCAGGATCGACAGGACAGTTTTCCTCTTCCAGATGGGCCGGTCAACATTGGTGAATATTTTCTTTTGTCGGCGGCCTTATTCTTAGAAGCTTCGGGGTTCTTTGGGCTGTTTCCGTCTTTCTGTTTCTTCGCAGCGTTTACTTCTTCCAATTAGGACTTTTTTTTTTTGGGAAGAGGAAGCTCGCTCTTACAACGAGAAACCGAGGCTTTTGAACTTTTTCAAGTGCTCCTTGTAGTCCAAACATGTTCAATAACTTTGCGTTGTGCAACTCAAATTTATTTACATATAGTTAGATTTACAATAAACTGTCCATACAATACAGGAAGGGATTGCAGGATTCAGTATCCAATTGAATTCCTTGAATCCGTTTTCACGCCGAGCTTCTCAAGCTCCTCGGACGGTCTATATCATGTCAATAGATGATCATGGAACGGACTCCCCATTTTGGTTCAGTATTGGACGGTTTGTCAACATGAGGTTTACCTGCGTCGAGAAACAAGTGCAAGCTTAATTGGATTTAAAAACTATTTTTAAGTTCTTCAGCAAGTTTTTGTATAATTAGTTTCAGTTAAGGATTTTGGTGTCGAAATAGCGGAGAGAGATAATTGGAAAGCAAACATTTACTTTGCCAGAGAGTAAAGAATTAAAGTATAGTTTTGTTTTATTTGGGAAAATAGTTTTTAGGGATTTTAAAAGACAAAAATTTCGCCTCTCACTTATTTTTTCGAGTCTCTGTACACTTCCTCGTTGTACGAGAAACGGAAACCTGATCGCACAAAGGTTCAAGCTGGGTACTGCGGTCCACCAGTTTTAACGTGACCACCCTCACCTAACATTATTGATGATATTGCAAACCGATAGTAGGACAACTGATTTGTCCAATGCTTCTCAAGGCAAATCTGCAGTGATCGGTCTCTACGTCCCTGTAGACCTCAGGCCTGACAGTTATTGGCTCCCATTGCTGGTAGTTAAGTTAGACCCACCGTCTCAAACGCGTAGCAAAAACCGTCATTGGGTCCCTCACCTGACAGTTATTGGGCCCAACCCCATCTTTACTCCGCCAGCATCTCATGCTAATATGAGTGGTTGCGCCTTTCCCGATGCAACTGACCACTATAAGCCACCGTGAGCCAATCAACATCAGAAAAACGCCCGCACTTCTATTGAACGGCGAAAGCGCTCTACTTAATTATTTTATGGAGGAGATTAATATTTAGGTCTCATCAATTATTTTATTTATTTACATCTAATTGCACAATAAAATAATCTTTCGCAAAAATAAGTTAAACTTGGTAGATGATTCATGGATCTTGGCAAGTGGATTCGGACTCGAGCTCACTGAGTCGAATCGGGGTTCTAGGGGTCATTAAATTACAAGCACAACACACGTTCATTGGTTTGATGGTCTTCAACTTCTTGAGTCCGACCTGGAGCTTCAAAAAAAACCCCCCCCTTTGATCCGATCCCTTATCAACACCTTGATCCGACCACCATCAGTATTCCTCCTCTATCCAGGCCTTTGCTAACTTTAGGCTTGCAACCGATCAACCAAATGACGTTGCACCCATACAATTATACAACCCAACAATACAAATGAGATTGAAAATTAATTACATTTGATAACTTTTATCTCTAACTATTGGAGACACGCAGGTTCTCCAAATAAATCGACGCTTGTGCACGCAGGCCATATAGCTATCTCTAATACAACAATTCTTAATTTAAACAATTTAAATTTTACAGGTTTTGCATACCATCATACATCACATGTCGAAAATAACGTAGGGTCGGCATCCATGATCAATCACCGCATATGTATCTCATACATCACATTACATAAAAAAAAATTTTGGATATTCCTAATTAACCGTTAAAAGATGATTCGAAAAAATAATAGTGCTAAATCACTAAACAATCAATCTTTACTGATCGTTTATAATCTTGCTCAAAATTTTAATCGTCAAAAAATAACAACTTGATCTCATCAAGATTTGATCTAATCAAAATATAGATTTTCCTTTTTTTTATTTATTAAATTGAATTGATATACTCAATTTAAAAAAAATTTAAAAAATTTTAAAAAAATTTTTTTTGACGTCATACGGACGCTGACGTTAGCATCCGTACGGATGCCTCATAGTAATTGGCTACAGTATTTTTTTTTTTTTTTTTGTTGGATAGAAAACAAGAAAACCATCTTAAGTATGTTTTGATCATTCGGACTTTTCATTAGCCAAAACATCTATAATCGTTCTACGGCCAAGAAAACGGTTTAGAATACTAATAAATTTTAATCTTAAAAACATGGAATGGTCTGATACCACTGTTAGAAAAATTGCGTACGGTAAAAAAACGCCAGTGGAAAAAAATAAATCCTAAAATTTGATTTGAAACTCTTGTTGTTCCAATTCTCAAAATCCACCGCATTACGGATCTCTCATGTTCTTTAAGATTAAAGGAGGAAAGTAAGATCGAATCTTACCTTTATTCGCGGATAAAATCTTACCCTCATTTTGATGATCGTGGGAATTCGTCTCTTGAAGCGCACACGCGTCCAGGCCTCTGAGAGGTTCCACCGAGGTTCTTGATTTGATCGATGTCCTCACGGCGTGCTAACTCCCCTTGCCAAAGACATTTTCTTGCTACAAGATGGAGAGAAAAGAAAGATAGATTTTGACGGCTTAGGGTTTTATAAAAATTTTTCCCGTATTATAATATATAGGAATTATAATCCTATGCCTATAATATAATGACAATTAAGAAAGTATAAATTAGATTTAAATTTATCTTTATCCTTAATTGTTAGATCGATCAAATCCTATTTGATTCGACTGAATTTATATTATTTATCTTATCAATTATAATGCAAATTTTACACATAAGTCCTATTATTTACTAACTATTAGTAGTCCTCTCTGTAAATTTATTACTTAATTACCACTAATTTGTCAATTACAATTAGTCAATATAAATATTGACACTAGGTCCTCTGGGCATTCCAATAAATCGCGATCTAGCTATCCGATTAATTCACAACCTCTTATGTGTATGACCCATAGGTTCTCTTCTATCTGGTAGTGTTTTTTTTCACTATAACAATATCACGAAACTTCCTTTCCAATGGATCGCTAACACTGATTCAACTTCAGCCCAATGAGAATTATTGATGCATCTAATTGTTAGTTTCACACTCCACCAAGTGACGCCTAGCAAGCATGTAAATTGCATTCCAGCTCAGAATGGAAATAACTGAATCTTCTGTTTTGTTTTTCTCTATATGAGTCCCGTTCTAGACGGACGGTATATGGAATAACTCTACCTCGTCTGATATGTTAAATTATCGACTCGAGTTTTTAATATCGGGAAACCCTTTTTCCAGCTATTTATTGGCCCTGGCCACATTTTCGGTCTTCTAAACTGGTCTCATAACACATAGGACTACACCCCTATTACAAGGGAGATAGATTCATTTAGTGCGCACCCTTTCCACAATGAAACCACTGCAGCCACATGCACCGCGAAAGACCCGAATGCTAGGGACCAAGTGTATGTACAGTCAACTCAAACCTCACTTGTGAATAGCGAGGCACCGCAAGTTCAAAGGACCAGTGCACATACTGAACAATTGGGTAAGTCACTGACCGAGAGGTAGAGTAGTCACTGCACTTCTCGCGTTTGTCACGCTCGTCCCTTGTCTCAACAACCACCTGCATTATTCGCTTCAGTGTCCCCACACTGTCGGACTCGAGACTCGTTACCCAAAGGGAAGAGACTATGACCAACTCCTGGATCAATCACGTTCCCGTGATATCCATTGATCGGCATTTAGGAATTAACCACCAATGACCATGTCTCAATTTCAACACTTGAAGATATATGCCATCATTTATTAATTCCTTGACGATTCATGACAATATCAACATTGAATGGAAATAATCCAAAGTTATTCATATATTTAAATCACCAAATTATGTCCTAAAAAGAATATACTGTGTCAGCTGGTTGGCTTCTAGGCATACTCTAACAGAATGACTCCGGCACACCGCAGCCAGCTCGGGACGAGCTGAGTTCAGCTCGCGGCGTTAGTGTTGTCCTCATGCAAGGCCTCCCTCCGCGTCGCCCCCGTCACCCCGTTGGGCCACCGGCCGCGCCAGCTTCCCTGCGGACTGGCCGAGCCGGGGGGCTATCTTGACTGCAGCGCACCGCCGCCGCACTATCTCGGCGCGCCACTCCCTCAGCATCGCGGGACTGTCGTCGTCGCCCCCGACGCTCCTCGGCCGCTTGCTTGCACCGTATGCCGGAACCTGACGAGCCGCAGGTCTGCGTGCCGGCTCCATACGCGCCACCAGCCGGTTCCCAGCCCCGAATCAGCACGTGCCCGCCCTCTCGCCGGCCGCAGTCCGTCCCCGGCTGGCAGCCCCGTCCGGCCACGCGCTTGCGTGTCCCCTGGTTCCATATTAATGTGTTTATTATGCCCACGTTCGGTTCCAGGACTCTTTTCAGCGATCCTGAGGGCACCCCCGGCATCAGGAGTGAGCATGATGACCTGACTTCATATTCCGAAACATCAGTGCTCACCCTTTTAGGGTCAGGCGAAGCCCCGGTTTGCGTACTAAACGCCTGTTTAGGTGCTGTGCGCGATATTCGCTGAACTTCACGTCGCTTCTCAGTCCGCCACAGTAGACCAGCCGTGTCCAAGTGTTAAGAAACGGCCTTCCGATTACATGGAGACCTACAGCGGGTGTCTCGGCCAGGCATCGATGTTTTCAGGTCTTGCATTATCGGCTGTAAGACCCTGAAAATCACTAAATAATGTGTTTTTGGGATCGCAGGGCATTTTAGCTTTTATGTTTTGTGGTTGGCTGTTGAAGCGTTCTCGTGCGGCCAACGTGATCTCTGGACTGGTTGTCCAAGCCTCAGGCCTTTTCGGAAAATCGGATGTTGATTTTCGGTGCGTTTTTCGGCGAAATTGACGACGGACGGCATTCGGTATCGAAATTCTTCCGACGGGTGCCTCACCGGTAGCTATCTATCGCTGAGCCTTAGTTAGCTGATCACCCGCATTGTATTCAGGAAGGTTCGAAGAAACGACGGGTGAGCCGGTGTTCCAGGTGTCAAAGTTGATACTTTCAGGAACCCGGTCGGAATGATTCTCCGACGATAATCGTTCTATGTGGAGATGTGTGGTTTGCTACCTGGTCAACACAATAATTGTGTTTCAGTGGCAACGCTGGTGACTCGTGCACGTCAGTGGTTCCGGACGGTCGTGAGGTATCCAGCGCGACACACAACTTGGTGCATCTCTCTCTATTTATCACGAAGATGGCCGCACGGTTAGAGATTAGCGATGCATACGTACGGCGAAAATGACGACTTGATGTAAAATTTGATCGGTTCGAAACCTATCACGAAGATGGTCGGGTTGATCAAACCAACAAAAAGTCGCACTTGCACTATTCGTATGCATGCATTTCTCTTGTTGTCGTCGGGGAAGTCGCCATGATCGCCGTCGTCATCGTCGCCGTCGGAATCGTCGTAGCCGTCGCCGTCGTGAGTGAAAGAGCCAAGCTTTTTTTTCTTTTTTTCTTTTTTTCTTTTTTTTTTAACTGGTTCGGATTTTGGGGGAGGGGTGTGCAACACAGCACACCCCCTCCCTGCTTGCTGCTAGCGCCAGAGGGGAGGAGGGGGTCAAATACCCCTGTGGACAAATAGAAAGGAAAAGAACAAAAGAAAGATTTTTTTTTTTTTATTCTTTCCTTTTCTTTGCTTTCATTCCTTTTCTTCTTTTTACTTCCTTCTCTTTTTTTTTTAATCTTTCCTTTCTCCGTTTCTTTCCTTCTTTATTTTTAATTCGAATTTCAAATTTTTTATCTCAAACAAAGTGCCTCCCACTTTTTTTTTGCGAGAGCTATGCGAGCAAGAAAAAGGTGCGATCTTGTAAATTTATGCCCCCCCCTTCTTTTTTTGTAAGGATGATGTAGGCCAACAATTCAGATATGGTCCTACTCAGTTGATGTCTCTTGAGAAGATATTGTTTTTAATTGGGTGTGTGAACTTCAATCAAGCATGCACCCAATATTCGGAGTCCAGTGATATGACTGATATTTTTTTCTTTTGGGATGTCAAAACTTCAGTAGATGTGCTTATTCTCATGTATGAGAAATGCACCATAACGAACCACGATCTTGATGAGTATAATAACAACCTCCATCCATCTCGCTTCTCGTCATATGTAAATGGCATGTTCGACCAACATAGCGAGCATTACATTGGTTCATTGATTGGGGACAATGAACGTAATGCCACATTCATGGTATCATAACTTTGTCGCTTCGTTATGGGGCCAATTCAGATGCACGTGGTTTGCTCATAGATCTTCATTATGATGCCCTTGCGTGGTGGGGTATGAAAGTCACATTTTATAAGGACCCGGTTCCTAAATAGGATCATTCTTCCATACATGGATCGATCACATTGAAAGGCCAAAAGGCATTTGGTTGAAAGCCTTATTTCTTTTCTCGGGATTGATTCCTTTGATGGATGAGGAGTTGAACCAAGAGAGTACCGAGCTCTATTATTTCTAGGGCAACTTCTTTTGGGCATTCATCTGTCGATCTTCGGAGTGAGATCATTGGAACATATGCATGCGGTTAGGAAAGTCCCTATAAGATCTTTTTAACGGGACGGGAGGGCAAGGGATGATCCTCTCATGCAGTTGATAGAGCTCTCCAAAACTCTTCAGTGT
>NW_017891747.1:0-13360 GCF_001540865.1 Ananas comosus | reverse complement strand
TCCGAGCGCACCAACGCGTCGGAAATACCCCCAATTAGGTTTTTAGAGGGTCAATTGCACTTAGAAACCCTCATGAGCAAAAGCCCCAATTTGGTGCCCTAGCTCCAATACTCATGTCAAACCTAGGGTTTGATCTCATTGGGAAGCAAAAGTAGCTTCATTATACTCTAAATAATCCATTAGAACCATTCTTAGGCTTTCCAAAACCCTAGTTTGGATTTCACCATTAGAGGTGGCCCAAGCTCACCTATATATCAAAACTAGGTTTTGATCTCTTTAGAAGCAAAAGAAAGCTTCAAAACTACTAGATATTCCATTAAAAACCATCTCTAGGTTCATTCAAAACTCATTCTAGGGTTTTCCTACAATATAGATCAAAGCTTACCTTGTAAGCTTTCCTTTCTTGCCCTAGAGAGGAAGAAGATGAAGCCTTTTTGCTTCAAAAGCTTCTTCTTCACCTTCCTTTCCTTCTTTTCCTTCCTTTCTTTCCTTCTTCTTCTTCTCCTTCTTGGTCTTCTAGAGAGAGAAAGAGAGGAGAGAGTGTGAGAGGGAGTGGAATGAGAGAAAGGCTCTCTCAGCCCCCACACATAACCATTGGGTTGCAAAATTGCTATTAAACCCCTCACCTTTCATGTATTTCAACTGCCTGGACTGGGCAGTTTTCGGGCTCGGGGACCGGTCTCCCCGACTAGGGACCGGTCTCCGAGAGCTCTCCCAGCGCAGCCAGAGCTGCTGCGCACGATGCATCCGGTCTCTCCTAGGGGGACCGGTCTCTGGGGGACCGGTCTCTCAAACAGAGACCGGTTCCCGAGAGCTGTCCTTCCAGGACTTAGCCGATTTTTCGGCTGTCTCATTCTGCACGCGTTCGGGGACCGGTCTCTCCCTTCAGGGACCGGTCCCCGAGAGCTGAAAATCTGCAGTTTTGCAGAATTAAATTCTTTAGCTCTCGAAAACCATCCACAACTCACTTTTAATCATTTTAACACCTTCGGACTTTCCGAAGTGTTCCATCCTCGCACTTTGGTCAATTTGACTAAAGTTCGACATTTTTATTTTCCGAATTTTCGGTATATTACAGTGATATTTATAAGGTTTGCAACAATTGCAATTACACCCCCCACAACATCAGCCCGCAGAGCAAAGTGTACCAGTACACGGAAAAGTGTACCGGTACAAATCCTGTGCGACAGCAACCCGAGCCGCGGGTTGGCAATTCAACACAAGTATACCGGTACAACCATCAAGGTGTACCGGTACAAATCCTGTACCGGTACAACCATCAAGGTTGTATCTGTACACAGCCTTGCTAAGGCTAACCCGAGAGTAGAACCAACAATCCACCTTTTTGGATTTTGGTGCTAAGTTTTAAACTTCAATTTTCGGGATATGAGTCATAGGTTGGAACACTGTCAATGACCCTCCAGAATATCTGAAAAACTCAGAACACTCATCAAACACTCGAACCTCGCAATTTGCAAAGGTCCAGTGTGTTACAGACTGGTCCTCGAGAGCAGAACTCTCAAGACTTAGCCGAATTTTCCTTCTTTTCGCTGGCTGCGCGTACGGGGACCGGTCTCTCCCCGCAGGGACCGGTCCCTGAGAGGAACACTTGTGCGCAGAGACTTCTCTGCGCACCCCATGCTTACGGGAACCGGTCCCTCACACCAGGGACCGGTCCCCGAGAGCAAAAATCTGCCAAGCGCAGATTTTCACCAGTTTGCTCTCCGAGGTTCGTTGCAATACACTTTTTGGGTTTCTGAATTCTTCGGCTTTTCCGAAGCATACCCACTCGACAATTAGTCGATTCTGAGCGAAGTCCAACTCTCGGATTTCGAGAATTCACTTCCTTACACCAGTACCGCTACCAAACCGATGCAGTACCGGTATTCTGCCTTGCAGAGTCAACCTGAGAGTAGCCCAAATCCTTCTTTTTAGAGGTTTTGGTGCTAGGTTTTCATCCTTACTCCTCGGGACGCGAGTCATAGGTCGGAACACAGTCGACGACCATACAGAAAACCTAAAAAGGCTTAGTTCACAAATCAAACACTCGAACCTCGCAATTTGCTAAAGTTCAGTATGTTACAGTCTCCCCTCCTAAAAATGAGTGTCGTCCGCGAAACTGCAGATCAACCGCACTGCAGATCCATCCGAAAAGGATGGAAGAAGCACTCCAACAGCGCACAAATCAGATCCCAAAGATCTCGAACCCGCCAAAACGCTCCAAGGTATTATCACATCGGGAATTCCGCGATTTCGAAGATTCGGTGTATCGCAAGCCAATCTTCCACAATAGTTTCTCGAACTCAAGTCCTCATAGGGAAGTTCCATCTCTAATCCATGCTCGTTCAACAAGCTCTTCAGTTGAACCACATGAAACCAATTGCCCCTAACAGGGCTAAATTCCAATTCTCACCTTCCTCAACCAGGTCGAGGGCGAAGTTTAGCTTTGCTTTAACTTGCTCTTGTAAATGGAATTGCATCATATATCCTTCTAAAGACGATTCGAATAATGTTATCCATAGGAAGAATCCAGGGGTTACACCCGATACACAACCCATCCAAACTCCACCGGAGGACTTAAAATGGTTATCACTTCCTAATAAGAGGCGATATAAAATCCAATCGTCGACCCAAATCCCAACGATAATCCTCAAATTCTAGGGGTCACAACTTGTCAAGAAATTGCACAACTGGGTACAATTCTATTCCATAGTTAAGCATGGTGTAAATTTCCATATAGCTCTTATTCGCAACATTCCACAATTCAAATCTTGTTTGGCCACGAAGCCGTCCAAAATCAACATCCATGGTAAAATTTCTTTCGATAGTAGCGGAAGCCGATGAATCATCCTAACTCGCTCACCAGAGATGGTTACTGATCTATCATTCGGCATTGTATCACAATGCTTCCATACCATCTCCAATTTCACCGCTAAGGCGATAATCTCAATTTCAATTCTATACTTGCTTCTTGGGATTGGTGCTCAAAAGCTCCATGAATTCCACTAAAGACGTCCCTTAATTCCAATACTCGTTGATACCCATCATAGGACAAATCATAATCATCCCGTCAATGAGAAATTTCATTATCTAATCAACTTGATTTCCAATTAAATTCTTCGCAAGCCTAGATCAAGGGCTTGCCTTTGATTGAATAGCTTATAACATTAATCACTTAATTCCTTGAATAGAGCCAATCAAAGTTCTCATCTTTAATACCTTCCTTGGTATTCGATACTCAAGGTTCCCACCGTCACCGAGTTCAATTCAAGCGATAGGGAGGAATCGATTCATAATTCAATAATAAGCTCTCTATCAAAGTCGTCTCTCCATAAATCCTTTAATCCAGGAAAGGTATGATCATCACTTCCTGTGCTGAATT
The DNA here is from genome assembly GCF_001540865.1 of Ananas comosus. Taxonomy (NCBI): domain Eukaryota; kingdom Viridiplantae; phylum Streptophyta; class Magnoliopsida; order Poales; family Bromeliaceae; genus Ananas; species Ananas comosus. The sequence goes on along the minus strand of NW_017891747.1, from coordinate 9,978 downwards.
GCACTCAAGGCATCACTACTCGTTTCCGAAGTATACGAGGTTCATCTTGATATGACTATCAAAACATCGAGTCCACAAACTCTTTTATGCAGTTCTATCCAATGAACTTAATTCCTTTGTGCATAAACCAGAAAAAGGGAAATAAGTAACTTGGTAATTTCCCTCCTTGAGCTTTCCAAACCACTTAATCAAACGGTAAGAGTCTCACACTTCGATCACCTTAATCTTCCTACGCAGTCATTCGTCGCAGATCCTCATCAGGATACCTCACGGCCATCAGCAGTCGATTCTCAAGTCCATCCAGAAGGGCTTGGAATTATCATTCAACAAGTCCTTCAACTGGTGGAGTACCAAAAGCTTAGGTGGCATCACAATAATTTTCATGATGTCGCAGCCCAACATCAAAATCCGTCTAAGGTACAACCTTAAACTCCAGTACAAATGGTACTACTCAGATTGCAATTCAATCTATAGAGTACACCAAAACCTCAAGGCTGATTGAAAAGATCAACGAGCCCCTACATCGGGTCCAACTACTTAATCGTGTTTCAATCTAGATCATGATAGTCGACACATAGTCGAAACAACCCAGCCAGTCTCACAACAAGTGAGAGCGCTTTTCACGAAGCAAAAAACTAGGCACAAAAGCCTCTCTACTAATCGAGCTCACAATTTGTGACTCCGTTGGAAGTACAAAAATAACTTATAAGATATCCTTCATTCTGAGGATTCTCAATCATCCCAAGTTATTGGCCAACTAGGCTCCATATCCCCTGCAATCATTACCTGATTTAGGAAAGGAGGTAGTCTTCGCAAACAGCAAGATTAAACCCTCAAGATGCACCATTTCGTGCTCAAGTTCCCAAGGCGAGTCGATTCAGCTCGCGCGACCAAAGGTACAAAGTACCCCACAACTAACCCACTACAAGTAGGGCGAATCCATTTCGTTGGCACACAGAAACCTCTCTCAAGGCAGGGTGTTAAAACGATGCACCCGACCATCCAATCATCCTACATGCATCGAAAAGAATCAATGCTAAACAACTCGGCAAACGGCTAATCAAAGGATGCAAATGATGCAATCATCACAAACATGCTCAAATACTAATAGCATTACATATTATGCTACCTGTGGCAACCATCCCGGTCGTCTCAGCTCGCTCCAACAAATCTGTAGGCGTACATCCGCTGAGTGCCTCTCTCAATAAAGTCGGTGCAGATGCTTCTGCTAACACGCCATTCCCCGGGGACTCAGGTTGAAAATGGCCCGCTTGGCCACACGAGTAACACTGTCCCCTCCGCCAACAACATTGTGGGGGCAGGTGCGGACCTTCGCAAATCACACATTGCATTGGCGGTTGACGATGCAAAGTCCTCCTTCCAGCAAAAGAACCGCGCCCCCGGAATCGATTCTTCTTAACTTTCCTCGACGATTCACCGGCATGCAACTTGTCGCACTTGGTGGTCTCCTTTGCCACTCCGGTAACTTGCCTCTCCCCGCGGTCAAGGCTCGATCCGAACCCTCCCGGAATCTCTTAAGGTCAGCCGTCTGCTGGATCAACAGGCTCTCCAACTGTATGATCCCTTCATCCTATCGGCGCAAAGCCTCGGCTTGAAATAGCGCCACGCTCGACTGTCGTTCCACCATGCCAACTAAAGTGGTCAACTGCTCTCTCAACTCCCTAATCTTGCCGGATCGGGGAGATGCGGGCTTCTCCGGCTCGTTCGTCTCGGCTGCCGTAGAGCGTGTCGTCAACATCACACGCTGCAACAAACATAACAAGCACAGGTTAAAACAACCCATGCTATCGCAGCCCCATTCAAAGTTACAATATCCCAATCATGCGAAAGTAATGAAGTGACCTCCCACTATTCCTCGATATCACGTTGTCGGCCGCCAATGTGATCTTGCAAGGACATAGATGTTATTCACTTCGATCCAACTCCAACACTTTTGGAGTTATAAAAGTGAACCAATCATAATATTTTCGCCCACAAATGGTCCCAAAAGACCCCGCCTCTCACTTTCCTATCCCATATTGTCCAACCGGCCTAAGATTTGCTAGGTCCTCTAAGACTCAACCCTAGGCTCTGATACCAAATTTGTAAGGTACCGCACTTTTAAAATTATCAAGTTACGATGTACATTTGGTTGGAAAGCCATTTGAATGGTTCCGATGAGGTTGTGGTGGAATGTAATATACCGGATTTTAAATATAAAAATAAAAATAAATAAAAATAGTATAAGATACTATTTTTATTAGATTTGGAGAAGTGAAATATGAGCTAGAAACGACCTGTGCTGAAATCGGAGTGAAAACAAAAGATTTAGAATTTTTTGTGAGAAACAGGGCAGATAAATTAGCAGAAAATGCACAGTATCAGAAAATTATGAAAACTGGAGGGTAAGTCAGAATTATTTTTATGAGGCTAGATTTAATGTTTCATGTCATTCTGACACCCGGAAGGTAAAAAATAAAATCCGACAGCTATCTAATAAAGATTACAGTTCGGTATAGTTTTAGTGACTAAACGGGGTCGAAACAGAAAACTTAAGATATATTCTTACTTAGTACGTTAAATCGAGCCTACCTGTCAAATTTGAGCCCAAACAGACATTCAGAAGGGCTCCGACTGTTCCGAACTGCTAAACTGCCTGGAGTGAATAGTGTTTTGGAGTGTTAATTATAAAAGAAGCCATTGCTTCTTCTTCCCCTCAGCCGACCACCATGGCCACACACGCACGCATGGGGAGGGAGGGGGGAACTCTCCTTTCTCTCTCTAAAGATCTCTCTCATCTCTCCAAATCTCTCGCTCAAATTCGCGGCGTTGGTGGAGAAGATACTTGTGAACGCGTTGGAGGCGACGGATCGAGCTTTCGTGCGCCCGTTGGAGCGGCGTGTTTTCGTCATGGCGTTCACATTGTGGTAAGCTTTTGGGATTTGACTTAATCTTTAGCTTTAAGTGTTCTAATAGCCTCTAATGAGCTTTGTTAGCATGTTGATCCATTTAATTCGGATTATTTGGAGATTAATTCATGTTAGACTTAAAAAATAGGGTTTTGTAAAATATAAGGATTTGATCTAATTTGACCCTCGGTAAACCTAATTGCTAGGTAAACGAACGCGTTGGCGAAGTCGGTTCGGCAATTCGTCGAGCCGTTGTGAAGTTATTAAAGAAACGGACGTTAGGCTTCGTTTCCGCCTAGAGGGCCGAGGCGACATCATAAAATCATGAAAATGGATTTAAAGCACCGTGGCACATAATCGAAGACCTATAATTTTCGGATTGTGGATTGGAGGCCGTTCGGGTGGTCGCGCAAGAGATCGGGCCAAACCGGGTGCCGGGTGCCGCAGAAGGCCGATTGCAAGTGTCGACAAGCAATCGAAAAGCGATTTGAGGTGGGTTGTGCTTACCGAAGCGACTAGGTCGTCCTTTATGTCTAAGAAACATACGAATTCACATTAATGCATATAGTTGTATTGGTAGGCTTACATGATAATATGAATGCTTGAAACATATTATGTAGTTGATATTACCTACCAATGAGATGAAATGTATAATGAATTAAATGCTAAAAGAATGCATGAGATGCTAAGTATAGACTACTTTGGATAATGATTATATGTATATTGACATGTCATGTGATGCTAGTAATATATGTGCAAGATGACATATTGTGAATTAATATATTGTGGATTATGTTAAATAGAAACAAATACATGATGACATATATTGCATATGATAGAAGAATTATGCATGTTGCCATATTGTGGAACATAGTAGATGAATTATGCATGTTGAACTTGGTCGATTAGAGAAATTGACTTTGGAAAACAAGAACATATCGAGTGGCATTAATGTAGTGTATTTGACACTAGAGGTTTGAGAACCTAGGGATAGGTGAATCCCTTAGAAAATGCCTTGTGGATAAAGAATTTAGTAAACCTAAGTACCCTCACATGGAGAGGTTGTCGATGAGTTATTGAGACATTGACTCTAGTTGTAGAGCATCCTCACTTGGAGAGGATTTGATTGGGTTGTTGACTCTAGTTGTAGAGCATCCTCACTTGGAGAGGATTTGATTGGGTTGTTGACTCCAGTTGTATAGCATTCTCACTTGGAGAGGACTTGATTGGGTTGTTGACCCTAGTTGTAGGGTATCCTCACTTGGAGAGGATAGATCTAGCTCACAGTCTGCTTTTGGGGTGGTATAGCCATCCTATCCCCACGTGGAGGGGATTATCGTCAAGTACTCCGGAGTGTCGTGCAGCTAGGACCACTTGGAGGTCCGGACCACATAGAGGTCCGCAGACGGTCCTGGGGTTGGGTGCACTTGGAGCTCCCTCCCCACTTTGGGATTGAAAGGTGAGTTATTGGCGAACCGAAGGGCTTCACTACAGATTGGGTAAAGGAATAGTGAACAATGTCATTGAACATTTTTATTCGAGCATGGATCGAATTCGTTAGCATAATAGTAAACCTTCACTATTTGATGCAATACATGAGTTTTAGTTGCATCCCAGTTGAGTGGATTTAGGGCTGAGGTGTATGTGAGACATCCTTCACCTTGAGCCTGGCTTTGTGCTGTATTCCGCGTGTGATTTACTCAAGACTGAGTCGAGTGGATAGCTTATAAAAGCAGGTTAAACCCTATGAGCAGAATTGTAATTGACAAGAATCTAAGATAGAGGAAAACTTAGAAGTCAATTGGTTGAACTGTAAATAACAGGAATAAAAGTAGTATCGATTGAACTACTAGTTGGTTGCATGGTTGCATAAACTGCATGAATTTCATATTGCATATTGTGAGGCACAACATGTATTTCAATACTTGAATATATATATCTGTTGGATATCTGTTGGACTAACATGTTGCAGGACCTCCTTAGACCTATTGGTCGAGCTCTTCCCTTCGGTGGCTGTACCCACTGGGAACCATGGAGTTAGTTCTCACCCCACATTATTTTGGGGTGTTGCAGGTTCGCACGTGAGCGGCGCGGCGGCGCAAGGCGAGGGCGTAGCTCCATAGATAGCGCCCTACCCCATAGACCAGAGATAGAGGTACCCCGAGTCGGCATAGCCTAGGGGTAGAGGGAAAAGAAAAAAAAGGAGCAAACTTGTAATAATATTGCGATCATTAATTGTATTTGGAAGAAAATGTAATGTAATAATGCAAATGTGATGTAAAAATAAATCTAATGGGAATGCTTATAATAACATAGGATGTGTTATGTTGTTTGATACCTTCCTTATGCAATCTTGCTTGAATACTGTTCCTGGTTGGAACTTCTTGTACTTGTATTGATTGGGACGCCTAGAACGTACAAGGGAGACTCTGTCCGTTCGGCAGTCTGTCGGCGGCGCCGCGACCTCGGCCAAATAGGCGGGTGGTCGCGGGTCGTGACAGATAGAGTGGTATCAGAGCATAAAGTAGAGAATGGGAAATGGTTTAGGCGGACCTAGGAGACCCTAGGATAGTAAACCATAGGAGAATAAGGCTCGTGAGAGACGAGGACTTGTGACTTATGGCGAGAGATTGGGTCAGGTTAGTAAACCTCTAAAACGGATATTAGAGGTAAGACTCAAGGTGTGGTTTATTCTCAACTGAGAGTGTTCATGTTGGGTATATACAACATGAAACCGAGTGATGAGAATAGACACCCTTGCATGACTTTCGCCCGATTCGAGTCGGTGTTAGTTGTTTCGCGCTTGACCTTGAGGGTCGAGAATCGATCGAGTTGTCGTGTCTTAGAAAGCGATGGCACCGCGTAGGCGATCTTCATCTAGATCGGCGTGGGATTGGACGAGTGGTGTCCCTAAGCAATCCGAAACGAGCGGAGACTTAGGACTTCGCGTGTGATTGGCCACTCTCGTGTGAGTGGCGGAGTAATGCCTCCGCGGAGACCTTGGCCGGACGTAGTCGAGGTTGTGCATGTAAGGAAGTGAATTCTCGAAATCCGAGAGTTGTACTTCCTCCAGGATCGACTATTTGTCGAGTGAATATCCTTTGAAAAAGCTAAAGATGTCCAAAACACAAAAAGCGCATTGGAAACATGTCCGCGAGAGCAAATATGCAAAAATCTGGACTTAGCAGATTTTGCTCTCGGGAACCGGTCCCTGGAAGGGAGGACCGATCCCCGTAGCTGATGGTTGCGGGGGAGGTTGATGCAACCAGTCCCTGGCTGAGGGGACCGGTCCCCGTATGCGACACCAGCGAGAGAAGGGCAAAAAAAGGCTAAGTCCTGAAAATTCAGCTCTCGGGAACAAGTCTCTCAGGAAGGACCGGTCTCCCAGGGACCGATCTCTCGGGTGGGGACCGGTTCTCGTACGCGAAAGGTCCCCAGGCCGCAGGGAGGGCTCTCGGGGACCGGTCTTCCCGACGAGGGACCGGTCCCTCTGGGCGCAGAATGCCCAGTGAGGGCGGTGCATAAGAATGAAGTTGAGGGGCTTATTTGCACTTATGCAACATGTGGGGCTATGTGAGGGGTATGAGAGCTCTTTTCTCTCATTTCTCACCCACACACCCTCTCATATCTCTCTTTCTCTCTCTAGAAGACAAGAAGAGGAAGAAGAAAGGAAAGGAAAGAAAGAGAAGGAGAAGAAGGTCTTCCTCATCTTCTTCATCTTCTCCTTGGTCGGAGCTTCTCGGAGAGGTAAGCTTCTAAGCTCTCTCTCATGGTGGATTTCTAGAGATAGGTTTGATTGCTCTAGAAATGGAGTTTTGTGTTATCTGAGGGCATAGTACCTGCCAGTAGAGGTATAGAGCCAGATGGCACTAGCGAAGTGCTAGAAGTAATCTATGGCGAGAAGTGAGACTCGCGGTAGAGATAGAAGTGGCGAAACGAATCTCAGAGCGATATGAGTAGTAAATTGCGAGAGTTGAGTCATGATGCTTATGAGAACACCCGAGTGGTCCGAAAATTTCGGATGTCATTCCGATAGATCGAACAGTGAAAGTAGCATCACTGTTGAGAGAACGGTCGATTAGTGGCCAAGTTTGAGCACGTGGGCCTAGTAGTACCTCAAGGTGAGGTAGGTGGTTGCGCTCGCGCGGCCGGTGTGCATAGACAAGATTGCCTAATGCTGGACTTCGTGTGGAACGCTATGGAGGCGTATAGAGCGCTCGAGTGTGGGTACTCGTAGAGTGCGTTTCGATTCAGCCGGGAGAGTGAGTTGGCAGTAGCACTCAGCATTGCTAAGTGTGAAGCGGGCCATGGATCACTCGTAGGGCTGGTGGCTCGCACTAGATGCTTAGGAGTCGATAGTGTATTTATAGCTCGATAGAGTATGTTGTGTGGGGACGACGACGGCGGGTAGTGCTTGGGGACGACTCGTGCCTGGACCATTTGTGGACTGTGGAGCCTGGGCCCTTTGGGCAGGCGCAGTCAGCTGTGAGAGACAGCGGCCCGGTACCTATTGGTAGGGCAGAGATTTGGTCAGGACGGTAGTCCGAGCTTGGACCCGGGAACGTGGAATGCCACATGTTGGATCATGAGATCGAGGATACACCGAGTGTGTAGTGACCCAACCCGAGAATTTGAGGTGGTTTGGGGTCACGGTTGCTCCTGGTTGGAGTGTGTGCAAATTCTCCAATGAGAATTTCGCCCGATTATGATTGGGTCTACGCTGGTGAGCGAGGGACGCTATGAGTAGTTGTGAGAGGTTTAGGCGGTAGACCTACGTAGGACGGGTGACCGTTGGTCCCCCTGTGGAAACCGACATAATTGGTTAGCTAATAACTCTATTAGTGAGTTTGGCTTGGATTCACAAACGGAGGGTTCGTGTGGATTTGTCGCAAGAGCGAAGTAGAGTTGGTCGTGGCTTATGATATCAAGGGCGAAGTGCTCTTGTGCGACGTTGAGATGTGGATAGCCACGTGGGAATTGGAGCTTGAGGACAATGCTCTTTCGTGAATTGAGATTGGAGATGTGCCGGAGTGGGCCATCTCGTGATAGAGCAAGGATCCAGTTGTGATGAACCACTCGCGATTGGTCGAGTCACCAACGATATTGCTTCTAAGCAATGCAGGTGATCGAATCAGAGTGAAATTTTTCGATTGGCTGTATAACGCAAGAGTAGTTCTTTGCATGGTGGTAATGTACTTTTGGAGCTGCACATGGCAAATGTGAGTGAATCTAGTCTCACATCTTCCGTAGTGAGCCTTTGGATAGTTCCGATGAGTGAAAGGCCACTCCAAGATGCGAAAGTGCATTGGAACCCTCGACTATTTGATAAGTTGAGTTGGGGTATGAATTGAAATTGAAGTGAGATAGTTTCGAGGACGAAACTCTTTTAAGGAGGGGAGAATGTAAGGTACCGGACTTCTAAAATTATGAAGTTACGATATACATTTGGTTGGAAAGCCATTTGAATGGTTCCGGTGAGATTGTGGTGGAATGTAGTATACCGGATTTTAAATACAAAAATGAAAATAAATAAAAATAGTATGAGATACTATTTTTATTGGATTTGGAGAAGTGAAATACGAGTTAGAAACGACCTGTGCTGAAATTGGAGTGAAAACAGAAGATTTAGAATTTTCTGTGAGAAACGGGGCAGATAAATTAGCAGAAAATGCACAGTGTCAGAAAATTATGAAAACTGGAGGGTAAGTCAGAATTATTTTTATGAGGCTATATTTAAAGTTTCATGTCATTCTGACACCCGGAAGGTGAAAAATAAAATCCGATAGTTATCTAATAAAGATTACAGTTCAGTACAATTTTCAGTGACCAAACGGGGTCGAAACTGAAAACTTAAGATATATTCTTACTCAGTACATTAAACTGAGCCTGCCTGTCAAATTTGAGCCCAAACGGACATTTAGAAGGGCTCCAACTGTTCCTTTCTCTCTCTAAAGATCTCTCCCATCTCTCCAAATATATCTCTCGCTCAAATTCGCGGCGTTGGTGGAGAAGATGCTTGCGAACGCGTTGGAGGCGACGGATCGCGCTTTCGTGCGCCCGTTGGAATGGCGTGTTTTCGTCGCGGTGTTCACATTGTCGTAAGCTTTTGGGATTTGGCTTAATACTTAGCTTTAAGTGTTCTAATAGCCTCTAATGAGCTTTGTTAGCATATTGATCCATTTAATTTGGATTATTTGGAGGTTAATTCATATTAGGCTTAGAAAATGGGGTTTTGTAAAATATAAGGGTTTGATCTAATTTGACCCTCCATAAATCTAATTGTTAGGTAAACGAATGCGTTGGCGAAGTCGGTTCGGCGATTCGTCGAGCCGTTGTGAAGTTATTAAAGAAACGGACGTTAGGCTTCGTTTCCGCCTGGAGGGCCGAGGCGACATCGTAAAATCATGAAAGTGGATTTGAAGCGCTGTGGCACATAACCGAAGAGTTTTAATTTTCGGATTGTGGATTGGAGGCCGTTCGGGTGGTCGCGCGAGAGATCGGGCCAAAGCGGGTGCCGGGTGTCGCAGGAGGCCGATTGCAAGTGTCGATAAGCAATCAGAAAGCGATTTGAGGTGGGTTGTGCTTACCGAAGCGACTAGGTCGCCCTTTATGTCTAAGAAACATACGAATTCACATTGATGCATATAGTTGTATTGGTAGGCTTACATGATAATATGAATGCTTGAAACATATTATGTAGTTGATATTACCTACCAATGAGATGAAATGCATAATGAATTAAATGCTAAAAGAATGCATGAGATGCTAAGTATAGACTACTTTGGATAATGATTATATGTATGTTGACATATCATGTGATGCTAGTAATATATGTGCATGATGACATATTGTGAATTAACATATTGTGGATTATGTTAAATAGAAACATATACATGATAACATATATTGCATATGATAGAAGAATTATGCATGTTGCCATATTGTGGAACATAATAGATGAATTATGCATATTGAACTTGGTCGATTAGAGAAATTGACTTTGGAAAACAAGAACATATCGAGTGGCATTAATGTAGCGTATTTGACACTAGAGGTTTGAGAACCTAGG